>NC_069501.1:654628555-654778555 GCF_027579735.1 Bombina bombina | reverse complement strand
CTAGTTATCAACGTGTCAACTTTCCTGCCTTCGCCGGTTCAATACGCCCGCCTAAGCTCGCCTACCATCGCCGCCGCGGACCTGAAAAAATTCGCCTAAGTTATCAATAAATCTGTCAAAAAGCTGCGCACCAAGTACGGGGCGATGAGCAGCGGACTGTGAGAGTTATCACTGATCTGATCTCGCTGCTCTTCGGCTTTTTTACAGCTTTATTGCTAGCCTGTCACTAAGCACCCACACTAAACTACACTGTTCTACCCCCTATACCAGCGCCCCCGGAGCCTCCCGCAACTCAATAAAGTTATTAACCCCTAAACTGCCACTCCTAGACCCCGCCACAACTCTTATAAATGTATTAACCCCTAAACCGCCGCTCCCGGACACCGCCGCCACCTACATTCTACCTAGAAACCCCTATCCTGCCCCCCCTATACCGCCTCCCTCTATAATAAAGTTATTAACCCCTATCCTGCTGATCCCGCACCTCGCCGCAACTAAATAAATAGTTTAACCCCTAAACCGCCGCTCCCGGACCCCACTGCAACCTATATTAAACTTATTAACCCCTAATCTGCCCCCCCTACACCGTCGCCACCTATAATACATTTATTAACCCCTATCCTGCCCCCCCTACACCGCCGCCACTGTAATAAATTTATTAACCCCTAAACCTAAGTCTAACACTAACCCTAACTTAAATATTAATTAAATAAATCTAAATGATATTTCTATTATTAACTAAATGAATCCTATTTAAAACTAAATACTTACCTTTAAAATTAACCCTAATATAGCTACAATATAAATAATAATGATATTGTAGCTATTTTAGGATTTATTTTTATTTTACAGGTAACTTTCAATTTATTTTAACTAGGTACAATAGCTATTAAATAGTTATTAACTATTTAATAGCTACCTAGCTAAAATAAACTGAAATTTACCTGTAAAATAAATCCTAACCTAAGTTACAATTACACCTAACACTACACTATACTTTAATAAATTATTTCTATTTAAAACTAAATACTTACCTGTAAAATAAACCCTAAGATAGCTACAATGTAATTAATAATTACATTGTAGCTATTTTAGGATTTATATTTATTTTACAGGTAACTTTGTATTTATTTTAGCTAGTTAGAATAGTTATTAAATAGTTATTAACTATTCAATAACTACCTAGCTAAAAGAAATACAAAATTACCTGTAAAATAAATCCTAACCTAAGTTACAATTAAACCTAACACTACACTATCATTACATTAATTAAATAAATTAACTACAAATAACTACAATTAAATACAATTACATAAACTAACTAAAGTACAATAAATAAAAAAAGCTGTTACAAAAAATAAAAAAATAAGTTACAAACATTTAAAAAAATATTACAACAATTTTAAGCTAATTACACCTAATCTAAGCCCCCTAATAAAATAACAAAGCCCCCCAAAATAAAAACATTCCCTACCCTATTCTACATTAAAAAAGTTCAAAGCTCTTTTACCTTACCAGCCCTTAAAAGGGCCTTTTGTGGGGCATGCCCCCAAAAAAACTGATCTTTTGCCTGTAAAAGAAAAATACAACCCCCCCCCCAACATTAAAACCCACCACCCACATACCCCTAATCTAACCCAAACCCCCCTTAAAAAAACCTAACACTACCCCCCTGAAGATCACCCTACCTTGAGTCGTCTTCACTCAGCCAAGCCACCGATGGAACCGAAGAGAAGATCCGGAGCGGCAGAAGTGATCCTCCAAGGGGCGCTGCAGAAGTCTTCCATCTGATGAAGTGATCCTCCAGGCGGTGCTGAAGAAGTCTTCCATCCGGGCAATGTCATCTTCCAAGCGGCGCTGAAGAAGTCTTCCATCCGGGCGATGTCATCTTCCAAGCGGGGTCTTCAATCTTCTTTCTTCAGGATCCATCTTCATCCCGCCGACGCGGAACATCCTTCTTTCCCGACGGACTCCCGACGAATGAAGGCTCCTTTAAGGGACGTCATCCAAGATGGCGTCCCTTCAATTCCGATTGGCTGATAGGATTCTATCAGCCAATCGGAATTAAGGTAGGAAAAATCTGATTGGCTGATTGAATCAGCCAATCAGATTGAAGTTCAATCCGATTGGTTGATCCAATCAGCCAATCAGATTGAGCTTGCATTCTATTGGCTGATCAGAACTATTGTATCTAGTTAAAATAAATTTAAAGTTACCTGTAAAATAAAAATAAATCCTAAGATAGCTACAATATCATTATTATTTATATTGTAGCTATATTAGGGTTTATTTTAAAGGTAAGTATTTAGTTTTAAATAGGATTAATTTAGTTAATAATAGAAATATTATTTAAATTTATTTAATTAATATTTAAGTTAGGGGGGGTGTTAGGGTTAGTGTTAGACTTAGGTTTAGGGGTTAATAATTTTATTACAGTGGTGGCGGTGTAGGGGGGCAGGATAGGGGTTAATAAATGTATTATAGGTGTAGGGGGGGCAGATTAGGGGTTAATAAGTTTAATATAGGTTGTGGCGAGGTCCGGGAGCGGCGGTTTAGGGGTTAAACTATTTAGTTGCGGCGAGGTCCGGGATCGGCAGGATAGGGGTTAATAACTTTATTATAGAGGGCGGCGGTATAGGGGGGGCAGGATAAGGGTTACTAGGTATAAAGTAGGTTGCGGCGCTTTCCGGGAGCGGCGGTTTAGGGGTTAATACATTTATTATAGTTGCGGCGGGGTCAGGGAGCGGAGGTTTAGGGGTTAATATGTATAGAGTAGTTTGCCGTGGGCTCTGGGAGCGGCGGTTTAGGGGTTAACATATTTATTATAGTGGCGGTGGGCTCCGGGAGCGGCGGTTTAGGGGGTAATAACTTTATTTAGTTGCGGCGGTGTAGGGGGGGGGCAGCTTAGGGGTGTTTAGACTCGGGGTACATGTTAGGGTGTTAGTTGTAGACAGCTCCCATAGAAATCAATGGGATGTCTGGCAGCAGCGAACATGAACTTTTGCTATGGTCAAACTCCCATTGATTCCTATGTGATCCGGCGGCGGATTGAAAACCAGGTACGCTGGGCCGGAAAAGTGCCGAGCGTACCTGCTAGTTTTTTGATAACTAGCAAAAGTAGTCAGATAGTGCCACACTTGTGTGTGGAACATCTGTAGTGACGTAAGAGTCGATCTGCGTCGGACTGAGTCCGGCGGATCGAAGCTTACGTCACAAAATTCTACGTTTGCCAGTCTCTAGCCTTTGATAACTAAGGCGAATCAGCCTCGCCACAAATACGCTGTAGAATTCCAGCGTATTTGAGGTTGACGGCTTGATAACTAGGCCTCATAGTCTTCTGCTCAGTCATACCAAAAAAATGTTTTTGTAATGTCAACTTAAGGACAAATGTATTAACGTCCAGGACTGTTTCAAAAAGGTTGAAGTGAGCAGATTGCACAAAGTTTAGACCTTTAGAAAACAATTTGATTTGTGTGGCATCTAGAACTGTACTAGACAGATTTATCACATTCTGATCAGCACTTATGTTTGCTTGTTCTGTCCTTGTGATCTTGTTATATATTTTCTCTGTTGATTTTTCTTCTCTTGTTGATGATTGTAGTATCTGTGTGTGGGCATGCTGGTTTTTCCATTTGCCCCCGCCCACCTCTATGTGTTTTTTTCGTTTTCCTGGAAATATCAGGGGATCCTCGTTTTTTGATTCCTTATTTGAGGTATCTGATACCTCTATTTCATTTGGTAATTATAGCACTGTAGGTGTTTCCTCCTCTGTTACAATTTTATTGTCAGATGAATCAATTTCATATTCCGTATTGGAGAAAGTCACTGATTTGTCACTTTTGCCAGCTTTTTTCTGATTTCTTTTGAAAAATCTAGATCTTATTCTTGGCTGTTCATGATGTGTCCATCTGTACATCTGTTTTGAATCATAGTCCTCTTGTTATTTAACAAGATTTAAATTGCCATATTTCTTGTTTAAAGGTGTTCATACTGGCTTCAAATTATTTGTCATATTCTCTAAAATCCTTGTGAGTTTGAAATTCTTTTAATTTACTTTGCACATCCTTAATCTCTTGTAATAGTTCTTGTCTTTGTCTTTTTTATGATCCATTAATAGATCCATTAATGCAAAAGAACAGGCATCCAAAATACTATTCCACTTAGAGACAAAATCAGTATCATATACTGCAAAGGATGGAAATTTTCTAATACGCAGTCTTCTTGGTATACGTTTGTCATTCTTGTATATTGTGAATGATTTTATGTCTAAGTCCAATTTGATGTCCTTTTTTCTCAATGCATCTATTTCATAGAATAAACTGTCAATGGTGTATATAATTTTCATTATAGGAATCAGCAATATCTTCATTAAAATTTCTCAAATTAGCTTTCTTCCTGTGCATGATCCATTTTGGAATGTTTAAGAAATTGTTTAGTGTGCTTATGCTTTACTCAAAATTTGTGTGTTTATCTATACAAAGAAGTCTTTTTAAACCCACCTCATCTTCAGCCGTTAAAGAGTCCAAAATCAGTCCTTTCTAGTTTATAGTGGAGTACAGGTGTGCACCTTTTTAATTTGTATTTATTGTGCATACATTTGAAGAAATTCTTCTTTTGAAAAATCGTTGTTTGGACACCTCTAGGATCACATAGGCAGCTTTACACAGTATAACAGATACATATAGAAAAATACAGAGGAAAAACTGTGTAATAGCGCATATAGATGTATAAAAATTAATTTCGGTAAACATTTTCAATCTATTAGGTTACCTGACTTAAACTGTGCATTGTTTATACCATTTGTTATGTATTTGTAACACAATGTTGCTATAAAGGATAATTTACCTTTAAGAATTTGCTACAAAGCAGAATGCGATCTAGACTGCAATTATACAGTGACCAAGTGCGCATGTGCACGAAACATGTCTGTGTTAGGTCTTGACTGCACAATAGGTGTGTTTATTTTAAATGTGTGCTACTCCAGCTGATATGCTGCTATGCTTTTAACTCTTGAAAAATAAATTTGTTTTTTACACTTGAGGAATAGATTCTTTTGACACAGTGCGCTTATTTTTATATATATATATATATATATATATATATATATATATATATATATATATATATATATATATATATATATATATATATATATATATATATATATATATATATATATATATATATATATATATATATATATATATATATACATACATATACACAGGGAGTGCAGAATTATTAGGCAAATGAGTATTTTGACCACATCATCCTCTTTATGCATGTTGTCTTACTCCAAGCTGTATAGGCTCGAAAGCCTACTACCAATTAAGCATATTAGGTGATGTGCATCTCTGTAATGAGAAGGGGTGTGGTCTAATGACATCAACACCCTATATCAGGTGTGCATAATTATTAGGCAACTTCCTTTCCTTTGGCAAAATGGGTCAAAAGAAGGACTTGACAGGCTCAGAAAAGTCAAAAATAGTGAGATATCTTGCAGAGGGATGCAGCACTCTTAAAATGGCAAAGCTTCTGAAGCGTGATCATCGAGCAATCAAGCGTTTCATTCAAAATAGTCAACAGGGTCGCAAGAAGCGTGTGGAAAAACCAAGGCGCAAAATAACTGCCCATGAACTGAGAAAAGTCAAGCGTGCAGCTGCCAAGATGCCACTTGCCACCAGTTTGGCCATATTTCAGAGCTGCAACATCACTGGAGTGCCCAAAAGCACAAGGTGTGCAATACTCAGAGACATGGCCAAGGTAAGAAAGGCTGAAAGACGACCACCACTGAACAAGACACACAAGCTGAAACGTCAAGACTGGGCCAAGAAATATCTCAAGACTGATTTTTCTAAGGTTTTATGGACTGATGAATTGAGAGTGAGTCTTGATGGGCCAGATGGATGGGCCCGTGGCTGGATTGATAAAGGGCAGAGAGCTCCAGTCCGACTCAGACGCCAGCAAGGTGGAGGTGGAGTACTGGTTTGGGCTGGTATCATCAAAGATGAGCTTGTGGGGCCTTTTCGGGTTGAGGATGGAGTCAAGCTCAACTCCCAGTCCTACTGCCAGTTTCTGGAAGACACCTTCTTCAAGCAGTGGTACAGGAAGAAGTCTGCATCCTTCAAGAAAAACATGATTTTCATGCAGGACAATGCTCCATCACACGCGTCCAAGTACTCCACAGCGTGGCTGGCAAGAAAGGGTATAAAAGAAGAAAATCTAATGACATGGCCTCCTTGTTCACCTGATCTGAACCCCATTGAGAACCTGTGGTCCATCATCAAATGTGAGATTTACAAGGAGGGAAAACAGTACACCTCTCTGAACAGTGTCTGGGAGGCTGTGGTTGCTGCTGCACGCAATGTTGATAGTGAACAGATCAAAACACTGACAGAATCCATGGATGGCAGGCTTTTGAGTGTCCTTGCAAAGAAAGGTGGCTATATTGGTCACTGATTTGTTTTTGTTTTGTTTTTGAATGTCAGAAATGTATATTTGTGAATGTTGAGATGTTATATTGGTTTCACTGGTAAAAATAAATAATTGAAATGGGTATATATTTGTTTTTTGTTAAGTTGCCTAATAATTATGCAGTAATAGTCACCTGCACACACAGATATCCCCCTAAAATAGCTATAACTAAAAACAAACTAAAAACTACTTCCAAAACTATTCAGCTTTGATATTAATGAGTTTTTTGGGTTCATTGAGAACATGGTTGTTGTTCAATAATAAAATTAATCCTCAAAAATACAACTTGCCTAATAATTCTGCACTCCCTGTGTGTGTGTATGTATGTATATATATATATATATATATATATATATATATATATATATATATACACACACACACACACACACTTCTGAGCCCTCTCAGTCAATTTGCCTTGAAGAAGCGTGTGGAAAAACCAAGGCGCAAAATAATTGCCCATGAACTGAGAAAAGTCAAGCGTGCAGCTGCCAAGATGCCACTTGCCACCAGTTTGGCCATATTTCAGAGCTGCAACATCACTGGAGTGCCCAAAAGCACAAAAACTTATGTATATAAAAAATAGAGAGACAGGTGCACTTTCACGAACAGTTCCACAAGTGTCAGGGTGCTAGAATGTGGGTTATTATATAGCAAATAGAAGATAGTACTCTCTGGTCTTAATATAACAGAAGATTTATTTCAGTGACGTTTCGGGGAATACTCCCCTTCCTCAGACCAATGTTTAATACTATTTATACTCACCCATCAGACCCTCCCCCTGTGAAAAAAATGCCAAAGCTTGTTGCTAGGCAACCAATACTTTGTAAATAAACATACATATTGTCAATCTGTACAGTGAAACAAAATAGCCCTATATACAAACATAGAAAGATAAAAAGTTACAAATACAGAGTGTCCTTGTTTAAACTAAATGCCTATATACAGAAACATCTGGATCACACAAGCGGCATCTCAGGCATGCACAGACCTATATGTACATATGTACATACACAAAATGAAGGTTTGTACCCGTTAATATGCCTGTAGCAACTGGAATACAGATCAGTGAGAGTTATCGCAACCGGTAAAATCAGTTCAATGTACAACTGTGGTCTAACAGCCTTAATGTACTAAATATCCACTAACAATTTACAGAACAAGTTGTCACAAACAGGAATCGTTACACAATCAGGTTGCACATACCGTATAAAAGGCACTCTCACACTCTACTTGGGGTACAAAGTCTGGTGAGCAAAAGATCATAACTAGTGTCATTAACTGCAAAAGATGCGCATCAGTTGACTCAGGCAACCCAGTATAGTCAAAGGAATGTAGGTGAATAGGGCAGCAACCACCAGTACACATATGTCACGTAAGGGTCCCGAGCAGCTAGATCCGCCCCTAAGAACCATATTCAATCAAGCCCCTATGAATGCTAAACCAGGACATACCACAGACAACACGTAAGTGTATGGTCTCATATTGGCTGTGATGTACACAGGATCATAGAGACCCATAATGTAAACATGGTGCACATGCACTTGGCGCAATAAAGAAGGGGAGAGAATACATACATATTGGGGGCGCACTTATTTTCTAGGGTCAGGTGAATAAAAGTGCAAAACTAATATTGCTACCTCCTAAGGGTGCACAATCAATTACACAGGCAGCCCAATAAGATCAAAGGAGTGTGAGGGGATAAGACAAGCAACCACCGAAACCAGTGCGTCCCACAAGTGTAACAAGCAGATAGACACCCCCCCAAGAACCTGCCTCTATCACCTGATAGGCTGCTGTGGGCAAGCCCCTACGTGGGCTAGAACCTGAACAAACCATTAACACCATATAAAATAAGGCAGTGCATGATTGCTGTATGCTCCTATGTTAGCTGTGGTATATACAGGTTAATGCAGACCCACAATGTAGACATGGTCCACACGTACTAGGCGTAATAAGAAGGGGAAGAAATACATACAAATAAGGGAAGAAAGATGTATAGCCCATCCACTATTCTGGCAGGTATTTATAGTGTTAAAGGAAACAACCAATTGATGAGCCCACATGCAGAGATCAGATGGAATGTGAAATATTGTGTTCCCCCTAACAGACTTAAAATAAAGCACATGTGTGTGAGGGGATCCCAAACAGGGGTCTCGGATCCATGGACCCAACCATAAATGGGTTCTTAGGAGCATAAACACAGGTCACAGGAAATGCACAGACAATGTAGCAATGTATAGACAATGCAAAATACAAGTCATGTAAAACAAGATATATAGTTTAATCATACACAAGTCCATAAGGATATCTAGTGCAGGATTGGGGACCCCTCAGACATAGGGTTTGGCTGATGCTGTATCCAGGATTTCCAACAGAGTAGTTAACTGGCTCAAAGCAAGCTAACACCCATCAGAGGGGCCAACGAGTACATAGGAAACAATGCCAGTCAATACCCATGTTCAGGCCTCTTGGGTGGATAGTGCCCAATTTGTAAATTCATTCTGCTTCTTTTTTCAGGAGCAGTTTACCTCTATCACCCCTGTGGAATAAAGGAGGGGCATGATCAATTAATGTGAACCTCAGGTCTGCTACTGTTTGGCCATATTCCAAAAAGTGCCTTGCAACCGACTGATCACTGGCACCTTTGTCAATAGCAGTACAGATGGCGCATCTATGATTTGACGTCCATTTCCTAATGTCATCAGTAGTTTTACCAATATAGAACAGGCCGCAGTCACAGTTCAGCATATAAATTACATACTTCATAGAGCATGTGAGATAGTATTTAATGTTGAACTTTTCGTTGCTGTGTGGGTGTTGAAATTGGGTGCCCTGAAGCATTGCATTGCAAGTCACACAACTCGGGCATTTATAAGACCCCTTCTTAGTATTTGTAATTACCTTGCTGTAGCTTCCAACAGGATCTGTCTTCATAAGGATATCCCTCAGATTCCTGCCTCTCTTATATGCGATCCTGGGTGGTCCTTAACCTGTATAGGGAAGCGACTCATCAGACTCCACAATATCCCACTTGGCTTTGAGGGTGGCTCACAGTGTCCTAGTTGTTGGGGTGTAGGTGGTGATTAACTTGATCCTTTTCTGTGCGATCCTCTTGTCAATGTGGACAGCATTCAAGTTTAATATTGCATCTTTAATTAATGCATTGCTGTAGCCCCTGGTTATAAACCAATTCTCCATTTCCATCAGCTGGACTCCCTCCGCATCTCTGGAGTTTTGTTCCTTAGCACTCTCAGCATTTGTGCATGTGGGATTGCTTTAATCAGTGATGATAACTAGACGCATGCAAAAGCGTGTTGTGGTCTGTCTCTTTCTTAAAAAGTGTGGTACCCAAACCGGTATTGTACTTAAATATCCTGAGGTCAAGGAAATCCACCTCTGTGTAACTCGCAACCGCCTTGAGTATTTGTCCTCTAATGTTATTAAGTTCCTCAATCCATTTGTGAAATGTTTACAGGGTGCCATGCCAGATGACATATATGATATCGTCAATATATCTCTTGTAGAGCATCACTTGACTGTGGTTATAGACTTTAAAGATCTCCATTTCAACATACTCCATAAATAGGTTTGCAAAGGCCGGGGCCATGTTCGAGCCCATGACCGTGCCCATAAGTTGTAGAAAGAATTTCTTTTCAAACTTGAAGTAGTTCAGTGTGAGGCATAAGGAGAGAAGCTCAATGATGAAACCAGTGGGTGGTGCCACATAGGGATATTTATCCAGGCTCCTTGCCATGACTTCCATACCCATCTCATGTGGGATGATCATGTATAGACTTGCCATGTCCATACTGGCTAACACATCCCCTGGTTGTACATCTGTTAATTGTGCTAGACAGGTAATCAATGCTGATGAGTCCCTTAAGTGCGATCGCATATTCAGGACCAGCCGTTGTAATAGGGCATCGACATATGTTGCTAGAGGTTGTAGCAATGATCCATGGGCTGACATGATAGGACGTCCGGGAGGAGGATTTATCTGCTTGTGGATCTTAGGGAGGGTGTATAATATCGATCTAATGGGATACTGTGTGGTCATCCAATCCTGCAGTTTCGAATCAATCCAGTTATTAGCTGCTTGTTCGATTACTGCATCAACTTTACGTTTATATGATATCGTTGGGTCACCAGCGAGAGCCCTGTATGTGTTGGTGTCAGCCAGTTGTTTCTCAATTTCATCACGGTAATCCTTATAGTCCTGGAGTACAATAGCCCCACCTTTGTCCACTGGGCGGATCACTATAGAGGTGTTACTTGCCAAGGTCTGTATGTTTTTCCAGTCACTTGAAGTCATATTGTTCCTAGCAGTTATTATGCCATTTTCGCCCAATTTCTGTTGGACAATCCATGTGTAAGTGCGGATGCTGGGGTTTGTGGTAGGTGGATCGAAGGTGCTGGGTTTCTTGAAGTGGTGTTTAGTGCCTTCCAGTGTCTTTCCTTGAAAGAAGTCACCTAGCTTGAGTTGTCTTTGGAAACGCATGGTGTCAATATAAGTGTTAAAGTTATTTGCCACAGTGGTAGGGACAAAGGACAAGCCTTTACTAAGTACCCGTTGTTCATGTATGCTGAGAATGTGCTTGCTCAAGTTCACAGTTACATTCTCTTCCGTCTGCGTGGGAATGGGGGTCTTCTTCCATACTTCACCCCTCTGGGTGTGTGGTCGTCGCCTCTGCCTCTGGAGCGGGTAGGGGTAGTAATCCCTAAAAAAGGCTGTTCAGTGTTTTTACTTTCCTGCCCTTGACTTTGGTTCGTTGCCCTCTGATTCTGAGCCAGAACTGGTGTCCACTGTATTGAGCTGACGATGGGTATATGCCCTGTGTCGCCTCTGTCATCTGGGTTGATAATAAGCCCACTCTTCAGGTCCTAGGGTCCACCTGTATACCTTCTTTTCTTTATAATCTTCAGTCACATAGCCTAGTTTCTTGTTCTTGAATGCGACCAAGGCATTATTGTATGCGCGGAGCTGGGTGGTAATCTATTCTGTCCAGTTCTCTGTCTGGTCCTGTAGTAAGAGTTGTCCCTTGGTCATTTCAATGGTCTCAATGTCTGTTTTTTATTTCTGCAGTAAGCTTCTAACTTCATCAATCACTAGCAGGATCAAATCCAATGAGCACTTATTAAGAACTGCACGTCATTTCTTGCAGAATTCAGGATTAGGACTACCAATGGTAGGTACATTGTTAATCCTGAATCTCCTTGTAATAAGTTTTTTTCTGTGGTATTCTGAGAGATAAATACCTTGTAGTTTCAGGTCCAATTCTCGCTTCTTAAGCTTTAGTATTTGGTGGAATATTGTGAGTGTACTCTCTGTTGGATCCGCTGGGATGGTGGCTGTGGCTTGTGTCAATCTGCTTGGTTCCATGCTGCTTGTGCAAAGGGCAAGGCAAGAGTGTAAACAAGTAGTCCAGATGTTTCTGTATATAGGCATTTAGTTTAAACAAGGACACTCTGTATTTGTAACTTTTTATCTTTCTATGTTTGTATATAGGGCTATTTTGTTTCACTGTACAAATTGACACTATGTATGTTTATTTACAAAGTATTGGTTGCCTAGCAACAAACTTTGGCGTTTTTTTCACAGGGGGAGGGTCTGATATGTGAGTATAAATGTTTTCATCACTGTATTAAAAATTGGTCTGAGGAAGGGGAGTATTCCCCGAAACGTCACTGAAATAAATCTTCTGTTATATTAAGACCAGAGAGTGCTGTCTTCTATTTGCTATCTCTAACATATACTGTATATATATATATATATATATATATATATATATTAAAAGATAAAGAATTTGGGTGCTATTTCAGTTACACTATATATGGGGCAAAACAAAACCACTCAGAATTTTTTAAAAAAATGCAGCCAATAATTTAATCAATTAAATAGTTGCTTTGTTTGATCATAACCCCCCCACACACACACACCACAAAAATGACCACACTCACTGGGTAAATTAACAGATTAACAATTTTTAATGTTACACTTCTGAGGAATGGGCGATTGTCCCCAAAACGTCACATTAAAAATTGTTCATCTGTTTATTTATCAAGTGAGTGTGGTATGTTTGTTTTGAGGTAAGTTGCCCCTCTTTTAGTGCGAGTGTGTGTCTCTAACATTTTCTGGATATACATATAGGGGCATATTTATCAAGCTCCGTATGGAGCTTTATGCACTTGGTTTTCAGGGAGCCTTGGGGCTCGCCGGAAACAGAAGTTATGAAGCAGGAGTCTAAAGGCCGCTGCTTCATAACTAGTCCACCTGCTCTGAGGTCGCGGACAGAAATCAACCCGATCAAATACGATCGGGTTGATTGACACCCCCTGCTAGTGGCCGATTGGCATTGCACGATTGGCATTGCACCAGCAGTTCACAAGAAATGGTGGTGGTGGAATGGTGGTGGAATGATAAATGCCGACAGCGTATGCTGTTGGCATTTATCGATGTGCGTCAGACAAGATACGCTACTTTGTATCATGTCCACTCCCACATTGATAAATATGCCCCATAATGTAATATTGTTGTACACAAATACAGAAAGACATCTAGCTCCTAGCTTTTTCAGTTGGCTCCTAGATTTTAGATATATTTGTCGAGCACTGTCAGGTCTTTAAAAACCAAGGAGCCACTGGCTACTTGAATTTTAGCTGACTCCTAACTTTTTGGATTATTTACTATAGATCTATACACAAATATCACTGTGTTGCCCCTAAAATTATGACTCCTAAATATTCTTACTGGCTCCTAATTTTAAACTGATTTGTTGACCCCTGTATTACTTATAATCTACATTCAAGTTTTTCTTTTGAGGGCAATATCAAATTATATTTATAGGACAAAATAAATTTCACATGTGTGTGTCTTTCTACCAAAAATATCAGAGTTCACAATATTTTTTTATGTAGTGGACCAAAGAACTACATTTTATATTTTCTTCCACTGGCTACAAAGTTTGTTGATGTGCTTGCTGCTACTTCTAATATTGCTATTGTTTACCCAAAACTGTGTTTAAACCCAACAAAAACGTTAAACACATAATCTCCAGAAAAGCAATACAGTGTCGGTAAACATGTCCTATGAGTCAATCCGGGTCTGCACAGATGTGTATTGCTGTCTCAGAACTTACTTTGACTATGTGTTTAACTCTTTTCCAAGAAGCTAACACACCTCTGTGCAATCACTAGTGCAATAATAAAATGCCCTAGCACAGTCACAGTTTATGTCCCTTTAAATAGATTTTTCTTTAGAATATTTTGCATTAAAGGTTTAACATGCTTTGTATTTGTTATACATATACGAGAAATTGTGTACATTAGTTCATTTGTCACTGTAGAAGTTATTTCAGTTATTTCTTTCATTCTAGAGCAGAGCTCAACAAACCCAGGCCAAGCTGGATTTCCCTCATGGCTATTGGCTAAGAGGTGGAAACGTCACCTCTCAGCCAAATAGTGTTCTGCCGTGGGCTGCCTTAAGCAGCTCAGCGCAGCAAACGCTGCTAAGAAATAAAGGGGCTTTCAGAATAAAGTATTTTATACTTCATGAATGAAAGTCCCCTTTATTTGTTACAATGGTAAATCCTAGCGTTTCATAAACGCTTGGATTTACCATTACTTTAACCCTAGTGATACCACAATGTACCAGCTTGTTGTCAGTTAACCCTAGTGATGCCAGGTTGCTTCAGTTACCCCTGGGCCAGTTAGTTACCTACCTTTTGCAGCTTGCGCAACAGTGAGCTCAAGCCCCTGGAATGTTTTGCTGGTCAGTTCCTCCAGGGTAAAGAAGGGCAATGACTGTGGGAGCCCTCCTGAACAAGATCCTGCCAGTCTATGTGCCAGGGGGGCCCCTAGGCCAGCTGGGCTTTTGGTAACTGATGGTTTGCAAAACTTTGCTGAGCCATTAACCCTTACCCCACATTACTTATTAAACAGTCACTGACTGTCACTCACACAGAGGCAGACTTAGCCTGTCTCAGTAAGACAGTCATGACTCACTTTATTTAAATATATATATATATATATATATATATATATATATATATATATATAGTATTGGAAGAAAGAAAAACGAGGAACTGCAGGCTCTGTTTTCCAAAGTGGTTAGTTTAATGAACAGTTTAGTAAGATACACAGTCAGTGTGCAGGGCTGGATCTGACGCGTTTCCCGCATGCTCACATGCGCTTCATCAGAGATATTAAACATCTTCCAGTTTAACCCAACAAATGTCGACAGCCTGGGTGCAAAGATAAGGCAGTATGCAGGAACAAACGTTTGCACTCACAGGTCTTTTTTAAAATTTTTAATGTGGAACGTTTTCGGGGTATTACAACCCCTTCATCAGCATGCTGATGAAGGGTTTGCAATACCCCGAAAACGTTCCACATTAAAAAATTTAAAAAAGACCTATGAGTGCAAACGTTTGTTCCTGTGTGTGTATGTATGTATATATATATATATATATATATATATATATATATATATATATATATATATATATATATATATATATATATATATATATATATATATATGTATGTATACAGTATATGTGTGTGTGTTTCCAGGGGTTTGAGCTCACTGTGCTGCAAGCTGGGTGTGTGTAATGGAGCTCAAATAAAATGTAATTGGTATGGGGGTAGGGGAGGGCAGTGCGGTGGGTGGTATTGTTGGGGGGGGGGTTATGGTGCTGTGGTGGGGGATTGTGGGGGGGTATCAAAATGCACCTTCGCCTGTGTAGACAAAAATCCTTGCACTGGCCCTGACTTTCAGCCAGATTACGAGTTTTGCGTTATGGCTGGCTCGCTAATAACTAGCAAGTTATTTTCCCCGCTCACATTTCACTTATTAACCCCTAATCTGCCGCCCTCAATGTCGCCGCCGCAACTATACTAAAGTTAATAACCCCTAAATCTCTGGCCCCCCACATCACTAACACTAAATAAATATATTAACCCCTAACATAACCCTAAATCTAACCCTAATCTAACCCTAACCCAAACACCCCTAACTTTAACATAATTAAAATAAATCTAAAGAAAACCTACTATTAATAACTAATTCATATTTAAAACTAAATACATGCTTACCTGTAAAATAAACCCTAAGCTAGCTACAATATAACTAATAGTTACATTGTATCTATCTTAGGTTTTATTTTTATTTCACAGCTAAGTTTGTATTTATTTTAACTAGGTAGACTAGTTAGTAAATAGTTATTAACTATTTACTAGCTACCTAGTTAAAATAAATACAAATTTACCTGTAAAATAAAACCTAACCTGCCTTACACTAAAACCTAACATTACAATAAAATTAAATAAATTAAATTAACAAAATACAATTATCTAAAGTACAAAAAATAATAAACACTAAATTACACAAAATAAAAAAAGAAATTATCAAAAATAAAAATGAATTACTCCTAATCTAATAACCCTATCAAAATAAAAAAAGCCCCCCCAAAAATAAAAAAACCCTAACCTACACTAAACTGCCAATGGCCCTTAAAAGGACCTTTTGCGGGGCATTGCCCCAAAGAAATCAGCTCTTTTACCTGTAAAAAAAAATACAAACAACCCCCCAAAAGTAAAACCCACCACCCACACAACCAAACCCCCCAAATAAAATCCTATCTAAATAAACCTAAGCTCCCCATTGCCCTGAAAAGGGCATTTGGATGGGCATTGCCCTTAAAAGGGCATTTAGCTCTTTTACATTGCCCAAAACCCTAAGCTAAAAATAAAACCCACCTAATAAACCCTTAAAAAACCTAACACTAACCCCCGACGATCCACTTACAGTTTTTGAAGATCGGACATCCATCCACATCCAGGCGGCGAAGTCCTCATCCAAGTGGGCAGAAGTCCTCATCGAAGCTGACAGAAGTCTTCATCCAAGCGGGCAGAAGTCTTCATCCAAACGGCAACTTCTATCTTCATCCATCCGGCGTGGAGTGGGTCCATCTTCAAGACATCCGGCGCGGAGCATCCTCTTCTTGCAATGGCTGTTGAAGAATGAAGTTTCCCTTTAAATGACGTCATCCAAGATGGCGTCCCTTACATTCCGATTGGCTGATAGAATTCTATCAGCCAATAGGAATTAAGGGGTAAAAATCCTATTGGCTGTTTTGAATTGAAATAGACAATTCTATCAGCCAATAGGAATTAAGGGGGAAAAATCCTATTGGCTATTTTGATTGAAATAGCCAATAGAATGCAAGCTAAATCCTATTGGCTGATTGGATCAGCCAAAAGGTTGTAAGCTCAATCCTATTGGCTGATTTATTTTAATTATATTTAAGTTAGGGGGTGTTAAGGTTAGGGTTACGTTAGGGTTAGGTTTAGGGGTTAGTAGGTTTATTATAGTGGTGGAGTGGGCGGACAGCAGATTAGGGGTTAATTATATTTAAATAGTGTTTTTGATGCGGGAGGGCGGCGGTTTAGGAGTTAATAATTTTATTTTAGTGGAGACGATGTCGGGGAGAGGCGGCATAGGGGTTAATACATTTTTTAAGTGGTGGCGATGTCCGGAGCGGCAGATTAGGGGTTAATTATTTTATTTTATTATTTGCGATGCGGGAGGGCCTCGGTTTAGGGGTTAATAGGTAGATTATAGGTGTTAGTGTACTTTGCAGCAGTTTAGTTATGAGTTTTATAGTACAGCTTTGTAACATAAAACTCATAACTACTGACTTTAGATGGCGGTACAAATCTTGGCGGTATAGAGTGTACCGCTCACTTTTTGACCTCACAGCAAAACTCGTAATACCGGCGCTATGGAAGTCCCATTGAAAAAGGACTTTTTTAAAAGTGTGGTACTGACGTTGCGTGACGGCCAAAAAAGTGTGTGGTACAGCTATACCTGCAAGACTTGTAATATCAGCAGTAGGGAAAAAGCATCGTTATGGGCCATAACGTTGCTTTTTCACTCATAACGCAAAACTTGTAATCTGGCTGTTTGTTAGGTATATATAGAAGTATTTATATTTACAAATAAAAATACATTTTTTAAAGTTTTGCAAAGTATTCCTAAAGCCCCTTCGGTTTTAGTTCAGTTGATCTAGAGCAGTGTTGAGTTGGTGTGCAAACAATAATTTAAGGCTTTTTGTAACCCCAAAGAAGTTTATAGGGAGAGGGAGTTAGCGTAAAAAAAATGAGTGCGCTACTTGTAAACTGTGCCAAAATGTTTGTTCTAAAAAAAGAAACTCTCTGTGATCATTATGTATTAAAAAGCAGCAAGCCAGAATTATCTGTTATATTTATCTGCTATAATTATCACTGTGTTTCATAATTCTCTTTGAGCTGTTAAAAGCAATATACATCCAGCCATAGGGCTCCATTTATTAAGCAGCGGTTGCTGCTTCGGAGCCCCATCTTTTCAGGTCCGCCTGAAATGGAAGTTAAGAAGTAATTCTCCGCCACCTTCCGCCACCTTTTAGATGGTGGACAAAAATCACCCTGATTCGATCAGGATGATTGACGGCCCCTGCTAGCGACCGATTGGCTGCCAGTGAGCAGGGGCGACATTGCACAAGAATTTCACCAGAAATGCTTATGCAATTATAAATGCCCACAGCGTATGCTGTCGGCATTTAGCAAGGTCGAGCGGACATGATTTACTACAGTGAATCATGTCTGCTAGCCTTTTAATAAATCTACCCCATAGGCTTCGCAATAAAGTTAAAAAGGGACATTAAATTAAACTTCATTTCCCCATAAATGCCCAGATTACAAGGGGAGCGCAGGGTGCAATATCCTTATTTCATAATCTAATATTAGTAGTAAAGAACATGGTAAAAAAATGACCAAATTACAAGTGGTGAGTTGTGTTGCACTCAAGTTGCCGCAACTGGAGACCAGAAGTAAAATGTTAAGTTAGCAATAACTATAAATAAATATGGACTTCCGGTGGGTGGCATTCCAAGATGGCTGCATGTTTCTGAAGCTCTGAAAGACCTTGAGAAAAAGAACCCTTATATAGCCTGGACCCCTTGCCATCTGCACATCTCTTGACAGCTACGTGTCCGAGAACCAAGGCAGATTGAGAAAATACCATCTTCTCTCCCACGGAGGTCATATTGTGCATCAAAAGCCACTGGGCATAGTGGCGAGCTCTCAAGCGCCACGCTGTACTTAGTAACTCTCTCAGTATCTACTGGTTTCCCGATGGAGGCAGAAAATTATATCACTACACAGATACTTGATATTTTCATGCCTAGATTTGAACGCTTATCTTGTCAACTTAAAACTTTGCTTGAGGTGACTCAAACAGCGGAGGGGGCCCACATCAAAGACCTTGACCCCGTGAATAAGCGAACCTGCCGCTCAGTACAAGCCCTGCAACACCCGCCTACTAT
This sequence comes from Bombina bombina, assembly GCF_027579735.1. Taxonomy (NCBI): domain Eukaryota; kingdom Metazoa; phylum Chordata; class Amphibia; order Anura; family Bombinatoridae; genus Bombina; species Bombina bombina. The sequence goes on along the minus strand of NC_069501.1, from coordinate 654,759,716 downwards.
ACCGTTACAAAGAACTGCTGCATCGGACGACTCAGCAAGCCTTCACTCAGACTTGGCCGTGGGATCACTGTCATGCTGTATGGAACAGGCTCAATATCCACCTGCTACGGCTGCTGCGGGAAGGGAGAGCCTATGCGGTGCCTGCATCATAAGTGCCCAAGTGAAGGACCCGACTCTGGGTATTGAGAGGCAAAGCATAGAAACACTACTTGTTCCCGAGTTGCTACAGGACTTACCCACTGCGCAAGCTGTGAACTTGGCACCTGGAATCGATGGCAGCTTTGCTGATATCCCGCAATACTCAAGCTTTAGCCTGCGCTGGCCCTTTACTGAAACACCACTCAGGCTCAATGCAAGTATGGAAGGCGCGGCTATTGCCCCTCACATGTTAATTGAGATGGCGGACTACTCCGGGGAGAGATACCTGCTCTCATCTAGCATCTGTGACCGCAGCACAGCAGACCATACCTCTCAGCAGCCACCGCTAAAATGGCTGCCAGGCTCGTGTTATGACTCGCTGGCTTTATTCAGAGAAGGTGTGGGGTAACACTTATAGATCCTGTGCCGGCAGACGCTTATGACTTTCAAGTTAGAATGGCACTATAAACTTGTCTGGCTAACCTAGACCTGGCATACTAGATGCGTGTGGGAGTAGAGTAGATTCTTTGTTCTGATCTACACACTTTGAAACGCAGACTTATGTTAACATTAAACGTTTTACTGCATGAATAACAGAACTGCACTTTACTACTAATGTATTCTCTCTGATATAATTGCTGATGGCATGTGCTTAATAATTTCTATACCTCTACACATTCAAGGCTATAGTAGTGACAACTTTGAAATATTGCTAACACTTATGCTGCTTTGCCTAACACGCTCTTTGATATCACATTAGATATTGGGCAGTGCTGTGCTGCACAAATCGCTATTCTCCACATAGACTCTAAGCTGCATCTATATCCAATATATTTATGCTGGACAGCTTGTATTATCACTTTTTCCTTGTTTGTTGGACATTATTGTTCTTCTAAGCTATGTATATGCATGTATAACATTTCTGTACTTAAAGGGGTATCTTCTAAGTCATGAGAGCTGGTTAAGGAGCAACTTTGTCTATTCTGTTAGGGGGAATGCTTTAAATACCCAGCAACCTATTGTAAGTATACTGACACATAACCCTGAAGTCGAACATTACCGTTTAAAAATGTTAGTTATTAAACTCGTTGTCATGTCAAACAGTGGGGGTCTGGAATACGGGAAATTTTAATGAGTGTTTGGGTTCACCACATCAAGCGATATATACAGGTATATATACCTCCATAAAAATTTATCCAAGGCCCTACATGTCCTCTCACTAGGGCGAGATCCCCTTCTACTTGCTGCCAAGTATCCTAATTTGCACTCCCTGTCCATTCTACATCTGGCCCTGTTGGCTAATTGTTTTGTTTTGTTCAGCAATGCTATCATCAGCTTTAGTATTTTGAATTTTGTTTACCTAGCACTCAGCCACCCTAAAAATGATATCCCATTTTATATGCATCCACACCTCTTATGCCAGGTACATGAGAACGCTATAGATAAGTCACCCCGCATAGTCAAGAATACCAATTGTTAAGCCTACCATCGCTTTATGGTCTGTTGCAATAATGCTCTCATCAGACTTAGTTTTCTAATTTTTGTTTACCTAGCGCTGGCCACCCTGGAAATAGTGTCTCATCCTCTATGCACTCATACCCTTTACGCAAGGTACATGAGAACGCTACAGATAGGTCACTCCGCACAGTCAAGAATACCACTTATTAAGTCTACCATCGCTTTGCAGTCTGTTATATGTTCCTGCCGGTTCCATCCCCTCAAGGTACTGGAGTCCCAGTTTATTGCAATCTGGGGGATCTAAATAAGCCCTTACTTTTTGTAAATATTTGGCAGAATGCCACTTAATCTAGCAGGAGCATCTGTTTCTTTTAGCTTGGTTCCTTTATTGCTGTTCAATATTGGATGTCATTACAGGCAGCTCCCCCTTTCCCGAAGTTGGTCTAAAGGCAGGAATCTTGTAGTTCCCCCTAGAGTGATGATGGCATACTACGTCCAGGCTGTAGGCTAGGAGTTAACTACATAAATATCTGCCAGACTTAAAAATCTCCAGCAAACCTGTCCATTAGCTCTGCATAACCTGGAACTTGGTAACACAAAGCCCTGGAAAGGAACATAATATGCAGTAGCACTATTCCTACAAAAGTGCCTAGCCCGTATATGATGTTTAGAATTTATCTAATCTATTCACTATACATTTGATGTTATGTGCATGGTCAGAACTTCTCTAGGTGGAAAAGGCCTAATACCAGGGGAACATTCATAGATCATCAGGGTGGAATTTATTGAGAGTACGAGTTTTTTAGTTTTAGTTATATTTTGTTTTTGTTTATAGATGTTTAGTTGTTTTAGGTTATAACACAATAAAACCCCAGTGCTGAGGTACATATGCATATATCCTAGAATGCTTTCTAATCTGTAGAAGACTCCTGCAACCCCCACGGTAACTGTGAACAGTGAGCTCTTTTTCTTCTGACAAACCTGTATTTGACAGTCATACTTTATTATCGTGCTCTATCAATTTTGTTATCTCTTATTGCACCCTGCGCGGTGCATCACGGATACACTGTTTATTATTGTACCTCATGCTGGTTATAAATAAAATATAAAAAAAAAAACTATAAATAAATATATTGAGAGTCCTATTTATAAAGCAGTGGGGACACCTTCAGGGGCTGAGCATTTCAGGCGTCCACAAATGGGCCTGAAACAATAGTTAAAGGGACAGTTTAAATTTTTCGCAGTATTAGGTTTATTTAAATTTGTAATTTAGGTTTTTTATTTTTTCACAGTGTTTATTAGTTACGATGTAGGGGGCTGGCGGTTTAGGGGTTAATAGGTTTAGTTTATTAGTTGCGATGTGGGGGCAGGAGGTTTAGGGGTTAATACTTTATTATAGTGTTGGCGATGTGGGGGGCAGGTGGTTTAGGGGTTACTAGATTTATTTAGTATTGGTGATGTGGGGGGTTCACAGATTAGGGGTTAAAATTTTTATTTAATAATTTTATTTAGTGTCTGCGATGTCGGGGAGCGGCGGTTTAGGGGTTAATAACTTTATTTTGTGTCAGGGAGCGGCGGATTAGCGGTATTTAGACTAGGGTTTAATGTTAGGGTCTATAAAACATAACTTTCTTTCCCCCATAGACATCAATGGGGTTGCGTTACTGCGATCTGCCATTCCGCGATCGCCGGTGTTAGTTTTTTTCTAACACTTTCTCCCCATTGATGTCTATGGGGGAAAGTGTGCACAAGCACGTCAACTCAGCCCTTGGCTTTTGTGCGGTATGGAGCTTAAAGGGACACTGAACCCAATTTTTTTATTTTGTGATTCAGATAGAGCATGCAATTTTAAGCAACTTTCTAATTTACTCCTATTATCAATTTTTTTCTTTGTTCTATTGCTATCTTTATTTAAAAAAGAAGGTATCTAACCTAAGGAGCCAGACAATTTTTGGTTCAGAACACTGGTCGGCGCTTGTTTATTGGTGGGGGAATTTATCCACAAATCAGCACGAACAACCCAGGTTGTTCACCAAAAACGGGCCGGTGTTCTGTATTATTCCCCGACTGCATTACGTTTGCCTACCTCCGGCCATGCCTCCAAAATAGTTTCAAAGACAGTTGCTCACGCATGCACTCACTGCAGCATTCCTACAATAAAACTGAAAACTACACTAAAGAGCATGCATGCGCCCATGCCGCAGTCGGCAAATATTACAGAACAGTGCTCTTTAGTGTAATTTTCAATTTTATTGTAGGAATGCTGAAGTGAACGCATGCGTGAACAACTGTCTTTGAAACTATTTTGGAGGCGTGGCTGGAGGTAGGCAAAAGTAATGCAGTCGGGAAATAATACAGAACACCGACATCTAAACTTACATTCTTGCTTTTGAAATAAAGATACCAAGAGAATGAAGAAAATGTGATAATAGGAGTAAATTAGAAAGCTGCTTAAAATTGCATGCTCTATCTAAATCCCGAAAGAAAACATTTGGGTTCAGTGGCACCATAACACACAGCACAAGTAGGTTTCTCAGTAACTCATAATGGCAGCGATATGGAAAGTGCGATACTGCTCATTTTATTGCGTTATTTACGCACCCGGTATAGCGCAAAACTCTTTTATCTATGTGAAAGACAATTGTATCACCTTGGTACCCAATGTGTTGCAGTCATTTCTAGAAGACAAGGGCTCAAAGCATTTCATATCACTTACTCTAGCTTCACAAGAGGGAGCTATACGCACCCTGATAATGGCATGGTTATCACAAGCAGCTGGGAGTACAAAGAAATATTATATTCTTTTCATTTCCACCAAACATATTATGGCAAATTCTATCTCCAGCTGCCGTTTTGAACTGCTGCACTATGAGACCCATTTTTACTAGTGGAAATGGTTATGCTTATTACTGAACATTTTGCTTAGTAACTAAAATTTTAATCAGACATAATTAACTTTTTTATTATAAATTATACATCAAACAGAATATTCAATCAAACCTAAAATTAAACTTTATGATAAATATAAATTAGATTTCTGACTGACAATTAACTTCAGATCCTTTAAAATATTTTATAAAGAGACCTGGTAAATTCTCTTTTCTTACATGACAGTTTGAAATTTGAAAAAAAGATTGTTATGGGTCAAGCCTTCAAAAACATGTCAACTCATTATGTTAAATCATATAAGTTTTGTTGAAGTGATGTTCCACTATTCATCTGCTTCCAGTTTGGAGATCGAAAGGAACACTACATATGTCCCTCTAGGAATGTAATTAATCATTGAACTATTGCTCAATACTGTGGAAGTTACACTGAGAGGCCTTTCAGAGGCATATTTGCAATATGAATACAACATAACTGTGATATGTAATTATCCATTTTGTAGCCCTACTGACTTATGATGCCCTGCTGAGATCCAAGAATCCTTTGTATTCACTTGCAATTATCTTCACTCAGCTTCCGATATTATAGAAGCATGCAGGCCTCATTAGCAATCAACAGTAAAAAGCTTTCTGTCAATATTAATTAAAGGGGGATAGCTTAATACATCTCCAATGTAAAAATACAAGCCTAGATTATGAGTTGTGCGTTAGCCTTAAAAAGCAGCGTTAAGAGGTCCTAACGCTACTTTTTAACGCACTGCTGGTATTACGAATCTTGCAGGTACAGGTGTACTGCTCACTTTTTTTGTCCAGACTTGGAAATACAGCAAATCCACTTACATCAATTGCGTATCCTATTTTTCAATGGGACTTGCATAGCGCCGGAATTACGAGTCTGACAAAAAGTGAGCGGTAGACCCTCTCCTGTAAAGACTGGTACCGCATTTAAAAGTCAGTAGTTAAGAGTTTTACACTACAACGCCGTAGCATAAAACTCTTAAGTAAAGTGCTAAAAAGTACACTAACACCAATAAACTACCTATTAACCCCTAAACCGAGGCCCCCCCACATCGCATTCGCAAACACTAAAATAAATATTTTAACCCCTAATCTGCCGAACCGGACATTGCCACCACTATAATAAATATATTAACCCCTAAACCGCCACACTCCCGCATCACAAACACTATTTAAATATTATTAACCCCTAATCTGCCGGCCCTAACATCGCCGCCACCTACCTACATTTATTAACCCCTAATCTGCCGGCCCTAACATCGCCGCCACCTACCTACATTTATTAACCCCTAATCTGCCGCCCCCAACGTCGCCGCCACTATATTATATTTATTAACCCCTAAATCTAAGTCTAACCCTAATCCCCCCTAACTTAAATATAATTTAAATAAATCTAAATAAAATTACTACAATTAACTAAATTATTCCTATTTAAAACTAAATATTTACCTATAAAATAAACCCTAAGCTAGCTACAATATAACTAATAGTTACATCTTAGGGTTTATTTTTATTTTTATTTTACAGGCAACTTTGGTTTTATTATAACTAGGTACAATAGTTATTAAATAGTTATTAACTATTTAATAACTACCTAGTTAAAATAAAGACAAATTTACCTGTAAAATAAAACCTAACCTAAGTTACAATTACACCTAACACTACACTACAATTAAATTAATTACCTAAATTAAATACAATTAATTACAATTAAATAAAATTATCTAAAGTACAAACCCCCCCCCCACTAAATTACAGAAAATAAAGAAATTACAAGATTTTTAAACTAATTACACCTAATCTAATCCCCCTAACAAAATAAAAAAAGCCCCCCCAAAATAAAAAGCCTTACCCTACACTAAATTACAAATAGCCCTTAAAAGGGCCTTTTGCGGGGCATTGCCCCAAAATAAATCAACTCTTTTACCTGAAAAAAAAATTACAATTCCCCCACCAACATTAAAACCCACCACCCACACAACCCTACTCTAAAACCCACCCAATACCCCCTTAAAAAAAACTAACACTAACCCCCTGAAGATCACCTTACCGGGAGACGTCTTCACCCAACTGGGCCGAAGTCCTAAACGAAGCTGGGAGAAGTGGTCCTCCAGACGGGCAGAAGTCTTCATCCAGATGGCATCTTCTATCTTCATCCATCCGGCGTGGAGCGGGTCCATCTTCAAGACATCCGACGCAGAGCATCCCCTTCTTTCCACGGCCGACGACTGAATAAAGGTTCCTTTAAATGACGTCATCCAAGATGGCGTCCCTTCAATTTCAGTTGGCTGATAGAATTCTATCAGCCAATTGGAATTAAGGTAGAAAAAATTCTATTGGCTGATGCAATCAGCCAATATGATTGAAGTTCAATCCTATTGGCTGATCCAATCAGCCAATAGGATTGAGCAGGCATTCTATTGGCTGTTCCACTCAGCCAATAGAATGCCAGTTCAATCCTATTGGCTGATTGCATCAGCCAATAGGATTTTTTCTACCTTAATTTCGATTGGCTGATAGAATTCTATCAGCCAATCGGAATTGAAGGGACGCCATCTTGGATGAAGTCATTTAAAGGAACCTTCATTCAGTCATCGGCTGTGGAAAGAAGAGGATGCTCCTCGTCGGATGTCTTGAAGATGGACCCGCTCCACGCCGGACTGATGAAGATAGAAGATGCCGTCTGGAGGACCACTTCTGCCCAGTTGGATGAAGACTTCTGCCCGTCTGGAGGACCACTTCAGCCCGGTTGGGTGAAGACGTCTCCCAGTAAGGTGATCTTCAAGGGGTTAGTATTAGGTTTTTTTAAGGGGGGATTGGGTGGGTTTTAATGTAGGGTTGGTTGTGTGGGTGGGGGGTTTTAATGTTGGGGGGGAATTGTAATTTTTTTTCAGGTAAAAGAGCTGATTACTTTGGGGCAATGCCCTGCAAAAGGCCCTTTTAAGGGCTATTTGTAATTTAGTGTAGGGTAGGGCTTTTTTATTTTGGGGGCTTTTTTATTTTGTTAGGGGTATTAGATTAGGTGTAGTTAGGTTACAAATCTTGTAATTTCTTTGATATTTTCTGTAATTTAGTGTTTGTTTTTTTGTACTTTAGATAATTTTATTTAATTGTAATTGTATTTAATTTAGGTAATTAATTTAATTGTAGTGTAGTGTTTGGTGTAATTGTAACTAAGGTTAGGTTTTATTTTACAGGTAAATTTGTCTTTATTTTAACTAGGTAGTTATTAAATAGTTAATAACTATTTAATAACTATTCTACCTAGTTAAAATAAATACAAAGTTGCCTGTAAAATAAAAATAAACCCTAAGCTAGCTACAATGTAACTATTAGTTATATTGTAGCTAGCTTGGGGTTTATTTTATAGGTAAGTATTTAGTTTTAAATAGGAATAATTTAGTTAATGATAGTAATTTTATTTAGATTTATTTAAATTATATTTAAGTTAGGGGGGTTAGGCTTAGGTTTAGGGGTTAATATGTTTATTATAGTGGTGGCGACGTTGGGGGCGGCAGATTAGGTGTTAATAAGTGTAGTTAGGTTGTGGCGACATTGGGGGCAGCAGATTAGGGGTTAATAAATATACGGCTAGATTTAGAGTTCTGCTGCCAAAGGGGTGCATTAGCTACATGTGTATTTTTACCCCTGCACCTTTTAAATACCGCTGGTATTTAGAGTTCACAGAAGGGCTGCGTTAGGCTCCAAAAAGGGAGCGTAGAGCATAATATACCGACACTACAACTCTCAATACCAGCAGTGCTTACGGACGCGGCCAGCTTCAAAAACGTGCTCGTGCACAATTTCCCCATAGGAAACAATGGGGCAGTTTGAGCTGAAAAAAAAACTTAACACCTGCAAAAAAGCAGCGTTCAGCTCCTAACGCAGCCCAATTGTTTCCGATGGGGAAACACTTCCTAAGTCTGCACCTTTTTAACACCTAATCTGCCGCTCCGTACACCGCCACAACCTACATTATCGCTATGTACCCCTAATCTGTCGCCCCTAACACCGCCGACCCCTATATTATATTTATTAACCCATAATCTGCGGCCCCCAACGTCGCCGATTAACCCATAATCTGCCGACCGGACCTCACCACTACTCTAATAAATGTATTAACCCCTAAAGCAAAGTCTAAAGCTAACCCTAACACCCCCTAAGTTAAATATAATTTAAATCTAACGAAATGAAATAATTCTTATTAAATAAATTAATCCTATATAAAGCTAAATACTTACCTGTAAAATAAACCCTAATATAGCTACAATATAAATAATAATTATATTGTAGATATTTTAGGATTAATATTTATTTTACAGGCAACTTGGTATTTATTTTAACCAGGTACAATAGCTATTAAATAGTTAATAACTATTTAATAGCTACCTAGTTAAAATAAATACAAAATTACCTGTAAAATAAATCCGAACCTAAGTTACAATTAAACCTAACACTACACTATCAATAAATTAATTAAATAAACTACCTACAATTATCTACAATTAAATCAACTAAACTAAATTACAAAAAAACAAACACTAAATTACAAAAAAAACAAACACTAAATTACAAAAAATAAAAAAAGATTACAAGAATTTTAAACTAATTACACCTACTCTAAGCCCCCTAAAAAAATAACAAAGCCCCCCAAAATAAAAAAATGCCCTACCATATTCTAAAATAAAAATTGTAAAGCTCTTTTACCCAACCAGCCCTTAAAAGGGCCTTTTGCAGGGCATGCCCCAAAGAATTCTGCTCTTTTGCCTGAAAAAAAAACATACAATACCCCACCAACATTACAACCCACCACCCACATACCCCTAATCTAACCCAAACCCCCTTAAATAAACCTAACACTAAGCCCCTGAAGATCTCCCTACCTTGTCTTCAGCACGCCGGGTATCACCGATCTGTCCAGAAGAAGGTCCTTAGTCTTCATCGATTCTATCAGCCAATCGGAATTAAGGTAGGAAAAATCTGATTGGCTGATTGAATCAGCCAATCAGATTCAAGTTCAATCCGATTGGCTGATCCAATCAGCCAATCAGATTGAGCTTGCATTCTATTGGCTGTTCCGATCAGCCAATAGAATGCAAGCTTAATCTGATTGGCTGATTGGATCAGCCAATCGGATTGAACTTGAATCTGATTGGCTGATTCAATCAGCCAATCAGATTTTTCCTACCTTAATTCCGATTGGCTGATAGAATCCTATCAACCAATCGGAATTCGAGGGACGCCATCTTGGATGACGTCCCTTAAAGGAACCTTCATTCGTCGTTAGTCCGTCGGTGAAGAAGGATGGCTCCGCGTTGGCTGCTTGAAGATGGACCCGCTCTGCGCCAGATGGAAGAAGATAGAAGATGCCGCTTGGATAAAGATGTCTGCCGGTGGGGATGGCCTCTTCTGCCCGGATAGGAGGAAGACTTTGGACCCTCTGGAGGAGCTCTTCTTGCCGGATACGATGAAGACTTCGGACCCTCTTCTGGACGGATCGGTGATACATGGCGTGGTGAAGACAAGGTAGGGAGATCTTCAGGGGCTTAGTGTTAGGTTTATTTAAGAGGGGTTTGGGTTAGATTAGGGGTATGTGGGTGGTGGGTTGTAATGTTGGGGGGTATTGTATGTTTTTTTTTCAGGCAAAAGAGCAGAATTCTTTGGGGCATGCCCCGCAAAAGGCCTTTTAAGGGCTGGTAAGGTAATAAGAGCTTTACAATTTTTATTTTAGAATAGGGTAGAGCATTTTTTTATTTTGGGGGGCTTTGTTATTTTTTTAGGGGGCTTAGAGTAGGTGTAATTATTTTAAAATTCTTGTAATCTTTTTTTATTTTTTGTAATTTAGTGGGTTTTTTTGTAAGTTAGTTTAGTTGATTTAATTGTAGATAATTGTAGGTAGTTTATTTAATTAATTTATTGATAGTGTAGTGTTAGGTTTAATTGTAACTTAGGTTAGGATTTATTTTACAGGTAATTTTGTATTTATTTTAACTAGGTAGCTATTAAATAGTTATTAACTATTTAATAGCTATTGTACCTGGTTAAAATAAATACCAAGTTGCCTGTAAAATAAATATTAATCCTAAAATAGCTACAATATAATTATTATTTATATTGTAGCTATATTAGGGTTTATTTTACAGGTAAGTATTTAGCTTTAAATAGGATTAATTTATTTAATAAGAATTATTTTATTTCGTTAGATTTAAATTATATTTAACTTAGGGGGGTGTTAGGGTTAGGTTTAGACTTAGCTTTAGGGGTTAATACATTTATTAGAGTAGCGGTGAGGTCCGGTCGGCAGATTAGGGGTTAATAATTGTAGGTAGGTAGCGGCGACGTTGGGGGGCAGATTAGGGGTTAATAAATAATATGTAGGTGTCGGCGATGTTAAGGGCAGCAGATTAGGGGTACATAGGGATAATGTAGGTGGCGGCGGTGTGCGGTCGGCAGATTAGGGGTTAAACAAATGTAATAGAGTGGTGGCGATGTGGGGGGGCCTCGGTTTAGGGGTACATAGGTAGTTTATGGGTGTTAGTGTACTTTAGAGCACAGTAGTTAAGAGCTTTATGAACCGGCGTTAGCCCAGAAAGCTCTTAACTACTGGCTTTCTCTGCGGCTGGAGTCTTGTCGTTAGAGTTCTAACTCTCACTTCAGCCAAGACTCTAAATACCGGCGTTAGAAAGATCCCATTGAAAAGATAGGATACGCAATTGGCGTAGGGGGATCTGCGGTATGAAAAAATCGCGGCTGGAAAGTGAGCATTAGACCCTTTCATGACTGACTCTAAATACCAGCGGGCGGTAAAAACCAGCGTTTGGACCCCCTAACGCTGGTTTTGACGGCTAACGCAGAACTCTAAATCTAGGCGATAATGTAGGTGTCAGCGATGTTGGGGGCAGCAGATTAGGGGTTCATAAGTATAATGTAGGTGGCGGCAGTGTCCGGAGCGGCAGATTAAGACTTAATAATATAATGTAGGTGTCAGCGGATTAGGGGTTAATAAGTGTAAGATTAGGGGTGTTTAGACTCAGGGTTCATGTTAGGGTGTTAGGTGTAGACATAAATGTATTTCCCCATAGGAATCAATGGGGCTGCGTTAGGAGCTTTACGCTGCTTTTTTGCAGGTGTTAGACTTTTTTCATCCGGCTCTCCCCCATGATTTCCTATGGGGAAATCGTGCACGAGCACGTTTTACCAGCTCAGCGCTAAAGTAAGCAGCGCTGGTATTAAGGTGAGATGTGGAGCAAAATTTTGCTCTTTGCTCACTTTTTGCGGTTAATGCCGGGTTTGTAAAAACCTGTAATACCAGTGCTGTCTGTAAGTGAGCGGTGAGCATAAACTGCTCGTTAGCACCGCACAGCCTCTAACGCAAAACTCGTAATCTAGGTGACAGTGTTTCTTCCAAAGAAACTAGAGGAAATATAATTTTTTTTAAGCACAGAAGCGTTTCCTTGAGACAAAACAAATGAAATGATTAGTTATTACAATAATGCTAAAAACTAAACTTAATGGTACTGCATTGGCACATACTTCACTTAATGCTACATATAAAAACTGACACTTGTGAGACAGGAATGTGAGGGCACAAAAACACTGAGCTAGATTCCTGGACCATCATTAGTTTGTCACTGGACCTCATTGTTAAGGAGAGACCATGTTAAAAATTCATAGAAGCTTGCTTCATCTTTCTTCTCTAGCTTCCTGTTAATGGTTGTTAATGCTATTAACATTTATAGGGCTAAATTACGTGTGGAGTGCTATTTATTGCTTCTGCTTGCGTGTTAACTATGCTACAAGTAAGCTTTTTGCAAGTGTATATTTATTTATATTTATATATAGGTATAGATATATACAGATATATATATAGAACACATTCCCTTATGTGATGAACATTGGAATGTAAATTACTCACATTACATTCACAGTTAAACTCTTTATTAAATATGAATATTGAATGAATATATATATATATATATATATATATATATATACACACATATATACATATATATACACATATGTATTTATGTGTTTATATGTGTATATATGTCTGTATATACATATATACACATTTATATACATATCTACACATATAATCATATATACAGGTAGCCCTGAGTTTACGCCGGGGTTAGGTTCCAGGGGGAATGGTTGTAAATCAAAACCGTTGTAAATTGAAACCCAGTTTATAATGCAAGTCAATGGGAAGTGAGGGGGTTAGGTTCCAGGCCCATCTCAAAATTGTCATAAGTAACAACTAATACATTATTTTTAAAGCTTTGAAATGAAGACTTTAAATGCTAAACAGCATTATAAACCTAATAATATAGATTGTATCATCATCAAACTAAGTTTAATGAACAAAAACATTTGCTAAAAGCACCTATTTAAATAATCACACAACAAACTGCATCATCATCAAACTAAGTTTAATAAACAAAAACGTTTTTTTACTTGCATTTTTCTGCAATTAGTTCTCTGCATTGTTAGCATGTTAGATAATATTGGGTCTGCACCTATTCTATGCATTTCAATCTGCAGTGATTAATAAGCAGTTAGGCACCCTCACCTCAAGCTGCTGGATAGGAAGATGATAGGAAAGTGCCTGCTAAAACTTGTTGCTCGATAGCTAACACATACATGTGTATGTATGTATGTATGTATGTATCTCTATGTTAAAGCCCTTTGCAGGCATTTTTCCCTAACAATTGAGATCTCTTTGAGCCTGTATAACCTTTTAATGCAATATTTTTTTTTAAAATGTTAAGATAGTGTAACTGTACTTTTAAATGTAATTTGAATGTTCTTGTGCAACTTTTTTGTCTCGCATAACAATTAACCAGAGTTCTGAACTCACGCTATCCAGACACACGTTAAATTTAATTGCACTCAAGTGAACACATATATTTTCAACCTGTAATAGGTGCACTACTTCTGACACGAGCAAAGAAGCAATACACCCCTTATAACTAAATAGGTTAGCACACCACTTGTAATCTGCCCATAGTTGTGCTTAGTGCTACAATACATGATATCTTCCATAGCAAACGAGATATATATATATATATGTGTAAGGTAACGTTGTGCTGATGCTTTCATCCAATGACGTATTTCTCTAAAATCCCACTTTAACAAGTTAGTTGCTATGGCAACCCAACATAACACTATAAAAGTTTTGTTTAACGCCTGTGCTCCTTACCTATGATTGCCTCTAGAAAGAAAAACACAGGAGTTATGTAGGTCACAAAACAAAGATACAAAATCTGAAAACATTTTTATTTAAGAAAAAACATTTTGTTTGTTTTATTACATTATTTGCTAATATACGTCATATTTATTGCTGCCCTAGACATAGGCCTAGTTGGAATTATGGAGATATTTGCTTGATTATATATTTTTATACGTAGATACAAATTGATATTTCAATAGGAATATAACACCAACTAGTGCTATACCTGGGTCAGCTGTGAATATTACATATAACAATACATTTATAATGTGAAACAGCTGCATTGTCTGTAAACTTTAATATCTCAATGGGAACTAAGCCTTTTTGTGTGTTCAAAGGAAACTGGGTGTAAATTTGTACTTTTCAGCTTCTATTATTTTATATGGGAGGCATATTTTTTTTCCAGCTGCCGGTAATGATAGAAAACGTGCCATTGGAAAGTATTGAACTGCCACCAGTTCAAGTGTCAGTAGAAAATGAGCAGCGCCTTGAGACCCTTACGGTGATTAGCCGCGCTTTACAAGTACCCAATACATACATACATAAATAGAAAGATGTCTAACGACCAACTAGTGGATCCTTCCCCAGAATTCTTAAAGTTGTTTCATTGACTGAACCAGGTTGAGAGGAGTAAAAATATAAAAAAAGAAAGGGCGCCTCCTAGTGTAGCCAGTCTATAATAAGGCAATTCTCATAAAATAAAATGGTACTCACAATTTACAAAGGCAAAGATAATGCCTAGGTAGACGGTCTGGGAACTCAACAGTGTCCCAGTATACTGTGCACCAGTGCAAGGGCAGCTCCTCCTGGAATAAAAAATGATTTCTGCAGTCTGAAAAGTGGGAAAAATAAAGAGGGCGACTCCTAGTGCAGATCAGTTAGTTGTATTCAACCCACTAGCTGTTCCCAACAGGTGGATACTCACAAGGTGTAAAGCACACTGTAGTACAAGTGAAGCATGCTGGGTATATTGTGTTGGTCCAGCGCACATAAAGACCAAGGTTGTTCTCTGCTCCAAAAACTTTTTTTGGCAGTAAATGATGAAAAGGAGACTCCAGTATAAAAAATTACTTTATAGAAAAAGTATTTTAAAACAATTTACAATAAAATGAAAAAATATCATCAGTACAACACGCTACGCGTTTCTCAGCGCTATCCACGCTGTTTCCTCAGGCAGTTAATACTGATATGTGGCTGAAGTCTCCTATTTATATATCTGTTAGCCAATGTTGTTACAGGCTACACCCTGGTTATACCCTGTTGCACAGGTGTTAAAGCAATTCATTAGGTTACACGTTTGTAATAGCAGATGTATATAATGTGTTGTCACTAGCTATAAACTGACAAAGACAGATACAAAGTTGGAACACAGAATACATAATAAACAATGAAACTCAAACTGGCACCTAAAAAAAGAAAATAGCTCAATGCATTCACTGTGTCTCTACCAAGACTCTCAGCGTAAAATTCATATCTTATGCACCAATAACTCACTTAGAAATATAAACCTTATATAAATGTTGCTTTGAAGATCGGGGCTCCTAATATTATATGTGTTAGACCAGGCATCTTGTTTGCATTCAAGAGGCTACTGTCCGATTTTACAAAGCCGGATATGTGTTATAAGATATTAAGTACTTCAGCGGCATGTTCCTGTTCAAGCGTTGTGCGATTGAACAGCCAATCAAAACTGTACATGCCGCTGAAGTACTTGATATCTTATAACACATATCCGGCTTTGTAAAATCGTACAAACGTTTAACCTAATGAATTGCTTTAACACCTGTGCAACAGGGTGTAACCAGGGTGTAGCCTGTAACAACATTGGCTAACAGATATATAAATAGGAGACTTCAGCCACATATCAGTATTACCTGCTTGAGGAAACAGCGTGGTTAGCGATGAGAAACGCGTAGCGTGTTGTACTGATGATATTTGTTCATTTTATTGTAAATTGTTTAAAATACTGTTTCTATAAAGTAATTTTTTATACTGGAGTCTCCTTTTCATCATTTACTGCCAAAAAAGTTTTTGGAGCAGAGAACAACCTTGGTCTTTATGTGCGCTGGGCCAGCACAATATACCCAGCATGCTTCACTTGCACTACAGTGTGCTTTACACCTTGTGAGTATCCACCTGTTGGGAACAGCTAGTGGGTTGAATACAACTAACTGATCTGCACTAGGAGTCGCCCTCTTTATTTTTCCCACTTTTCAGACTGAAGAAATCGTTTTTGATTCCAGGAGGAGCTGCGCTTGCACTGATGCACAGTCTACTGGGACACTGTTGAGTTCCCAGAAAGGTAAAAACCTGTTATGGTGGTGTAAGTTGAGAACATAGAGGCAAAAGGGCATTGTACTTATTATAGATTTACTGATTGTCAAGGTGAACTACATTTTCAAATATGTTAATGTTAGTTCTTGTGTAAGGATCATAGATGGTAGAATATGGCCAAGAGGCGATTTATTAATGTCTGCCCCACATTGATAAATGCAGACAGCATACAATGTCAGCATTTATCATTGCACAAGCATTTTGTGTGAAATGCTTGTGCAATGCCGCCCCCTGCACATTCGCAGCCAATCGGCCGCTAGCAGGGGGTATCAATCATCCGAATCGTATCCGATCTGAATGATTGATGTCCGCCACCTCAGAGGTGGCAGAACAAATTAAGACCGCTGCTTCTAAACTTTTGTTTCCGGTGAGCCTAAAGGCCCCATAGTGTCACTATTAAATTACAGCCAAAAATATGGTAGCCACATAACAGCAGTTATTATAGAAGGTTTTTTTTAATGAAATAAGGAAATGATTAGCCTCAGTTAATGGGACATAATACTCATTTGTTAAATCCCTTGAAAGTAATGCAGCATAGCTGTAAAAAGTTGACAAGAAAATATCACCTGAGCATCTCTATGTAAAAAAGGAAAAATGTTTAACTTAAAATGTCTTCAGCTCACCAGAGTAAGTGCTGTGTAAACAGTTATACTTCAGCTGCTGTAAAACTACAAGTAAAAAAAACCAAAAACAAAACAAAAAACAAAACAATAGCCAGTCAGCATAAGCAGTGCTGAGATAATGCTTAGCCTTTGCTGCGATCTCATGAGATTTTACTAAAATCTCATGAGTTTTTATAAAATGGGACAGTCAGTCTCCACTAAAATTGTTGTTTAAAATGTTATATAACGCCTTTACTACCCATTCCCTAGCTTTGCACAACTAACATTGTTATATTAATATACTTTATAACATTTAAACCTCTAAATTTCTGCCTGTTTCTAAGCCACTACAGACAGCCTCTTCTTACATGCTTTTTTACTAGCTTTTCACAGCACAAGACTGCTAGTTTATGTGGGCCATATAGATAACATTGTGCTCACGCCCGTGGGTTGTGCACAACACAGCTAAAATGCAAGTCAATAGATAATAAATAAAAAGTCATGTTATCAGGGGGCTGTCAAAAGAGGCTTAGATAAAAGGTAATCACAGAGGTTAAAAAGTATATTAATAGAACCATGTTTGCTGTGTAAAACTGGGGAATTGGTAATAAAGGGATTATCTTTCGGCCAGATTATGAGTTTTGCATTATGAGCGGCTCAGTAATAACTTGCAAGTTATTTCCACCGCTCACCTTTAATAGCACTGCTATTACAGGTTTGCAAAAACCCGGCATTAGCAGGCAATATGGCAGCGTTGAGCTCCATACTGCACACAAATACCAGAGCTGCTTTGAGCTGGTTTTACATGCTCGTGCATGATTACCCCATAGACATCAATGGGGAGAGCCGGCTAAAAAAAAGCCTAACACCTGCAATAGAGGAGCGTAAAGCTATGTAACGCAGCCCCATTGATTCCTATGGGAAAACAAAATTTATGTTTACACCTAACACCCTAACATAAACCCAGAGTCTAAACACCCCTAATCTTCTGCTCCTGACATCACCGACATTACACTTATTAACCCCTAATCTGCCGCCCGATATCGCCGCCACCTATCTACACTTATTAACCCCTAATCTGCAGCCCCCAATGTCGTTACCGCCACCTACATAAATTTATTAACCCCTAATCTGCCACCCCCAACGTTGCCACCGCCACTATACTAAAGTTATTAACCCCTAAACCTCTGGCCTCCCACATCACTAACACTAAATAAATATATTAACCCCTAAACCTGAGTCTAACCCTAACACCCCTAACTTTAATATAATTAAAATAAATCTAAATTAAACTTACTATCATTAACTAAATAATTCTTATTTAAAACTAAATACTTACCTATAAAATAATCCCTAAGCTTGCTACAATATAACTAATAGTTACATTGTAGCTATCTTAGGTTTTATTTTTATTTCACAGCTAAGTTTGTATTTATTTTAACTAGGTAGACTAGTTAGTAAATAGTTATTAACTATTTACTATCTAGTTAAAATAAATACAAATATACCTGTGAAATAAAACCTAACCTGTTTTACAGTTAAACCTAACATTACACTAAAATTAACTAAATTACATTAATGAAATACAATTAACTAAATTACAAAACAAATAAACACTAAATTACACAAAATAAAAAAGAAATTATCAAATATTTAAACTAATTACACCTAATCTAATAGCCCTATCAAAATAAAAAAGCCACCCCAAAATAAAAAAACCCTAGCCTAAACTAAACTGCCAATAGCCCTTAAAAGGGCCTTTTTGCGTGGCATTGCTCCAAAGAAATCAGCTCTTTTACCTGTAAAAAAAAATACAAACAACCCCCCAACAGTAAAACCCACCACCCACACAACCAAACCCCCCAAATAAAATCCTATCTAAAAGACCTAAGCTCCCAATTGCCACGAAAAGGGCATTTGGATGGCCATTGCCCTTAAAAGGGCATATAGATATTTTTCTGTGCCCAAACCCTAATCTAAAATAAAACCCACCCAATAAACCCTTAATAAAACCTAACACTAACCCCCGATGAACAGTTTTTGAAGACCAGACATCCATTCTCATCAAGCCGGGAGAAGTCTTCATCCAAGCGGGCAGAAGTCCTCAACAAAGCCGGGAGAAGTCTTCATCCAAGCGGCAAAAAGTTGTCCTCCAGGCAGGCAGAAGTCTTCATCCAGGCGGCATCTTCTATCTTCATCCTTCCAACGCTGAGCGGCTCCATCTTCAAGACATCCGGCATGGAGAATCCTCTCCTTTCGATTCCTCTTGAAGAATGAAGGTTCCTTTAAATGGCGTCATCCAAGATGGCGTCCCTTGAATTCCGATTGGCTGATAGAATTCTATTAGCTAATCGGAATTAAAGGGTAAAAATCCTATTGGCTGATGCAATCAGCCTATATGATTGAGCTTGCATTCTATTGGCTGTTCCAATCAGCCAATAGAATACAAGCTCAATCCTATTGGCTGATTGGATCAGCCAATAGGATTGAAGCTCAATCCTATTGGCTGATTGCATCAGCCAATAGGATTTTTTACCCTTTAATTCCGATTGGCAGATCTGCTGGCTTCGTTGAGGACTTTGGCCCGGTTTGGTGAAGACTTCTCACGGTAGGGTGATATTCAAGGGGTTAGTGTTAGGTTTTTTTAAGGGGGGATTGGGTGGGTTTTAGAGTAGGGTTGGTTGTGTGGGTGGTGGGTTTTAATGTTGGGGGGTGGCGGCGGTGTCAGGGCGGCAGATTAGGGGTTAATAAGTATAATGTAGGTGGTGGCGGTGTAGGGAGGGAGATTAGGGGTGTTTAGACTTGGGGTACACGTTAGGGTGTTAGGTGTAAACTTTCCCATAGAAATCAATGGTATATCGGGCAGCAGCGAACATAAGCTTTCGCTGCTTTCAGACTACCATTGATTCCTATGGCATCCGCTGCCTCCAGGGCAGCGGATTGAAAACCAGGTACGCTGGGCCGGAATAGTGGCAAGCGTACCTGGTAGATATTTGCTAACTAGCAAAAGTAGTCAGATTGTGCCGAATTTGCGTTCGGAACATCTGTAGTGATGTAAGCATCAATCTGTGTCAGACTGTGCCGGCAGATCGTATGTTACGTCACTAAATTCTACTTTTGCCGGTCTGTAGGGTTTGATAACTAAGGGGAATCAGGCTCGTCACAAATACGCTGCGGAATTCCAGCGTATTTGCGGTTGACGGCTTGATAAATAGATATGTATATGGGTTTTTGTTAAATCAATTAACCAGAGAACTTATGCATTTTCTAACATAGCGCTCTACCCCCGCTTGTAATACATATATATATATATATATATATATATATATATATATATATATATACAGTATGGGTAGAACTAGTAAGAGATAAACTATCACTGTTTAGAACATTCTGTTATTCACTCTTTCAGAAACTTTGCATTGAAATGCAAAAATGTCAACATGACCACATGCTCCTGGCTGAGGCCGGCTCTCTTTTTTGCAAGCTATTTTGCCTGCAGCAGAGAAGAGGCGCTCAGATTGTGTTGAGGTGCCTGAGATGCATAAGTAGGGTTTTGACAATTTCACCATGGTGGGCTACTTATCTTTGTTAGTTCTCCACCAATGCAAGGGGCCTCTCAACAAAGTAAGCCTGGACTTCATTTTAACATAAAAATATCTTGAATATCTATCTAAATGCAGTGATAAATAACCATCTATAAGGTTGGGGGGGAAATATATAGTGCACTCTTAAAATAACAGATATATACTTACAGATGTTGAATTTGGTACATATTCCAAGTAATAAAAACAATTTAAAAAAAAGAAAATGCAAAAGGGCTAATGACTATATCAATAACAGGACACAGCCTTACACATTTATCTATAGAGTACATATATCAACAATTGCAAGCTATCAATTCATATAACAAATGCTATCAATCTAGGGCTAGGTGTAAATAACAAGCTCAGCACTATATCATGCAACGCACAATCCCAAATCACCTGGCTTTATATAAACAATCCAAATTATGACTCTTGTTTTTATTCTGGTTTGCACATAAGACAGGAGTAGTTGTAAACTTAAAAAGATACTTATAGTGTCCTGAAAAAGTGAAAAGTAAAATGTCTGTAGACGTCCTTTAGACTAAGGGCTTAACCATAAAACACAATACCATGTGCAGGAACTCATTGGAGTAAAGCAGATGGTGCTGTGCACAGATCAACTAATTGCAAACCAACTAATCGATTATGAGATTCGTTGACAACTATTTTCAAAATCGATTATTATCGATTATGCCGATTAGTTGTTGCAGCTCTACACTTGTATTTTAGGCTTTGTTTTGCCAGCTCTGTACATTAGCATGGATTATTAACCTTAACTGCATATTTTAGAGTCAATGTAGTAGTAGTAAACACAGTAAAGACCTGTTGTGTTTATTATGGCAAGTTTATTTCCACAAATGAGTTTTAGTGAATCTAGGTCAATAAATATTTTATGTTTAGAGTTTAACTGAAATGAACAAGTGCTTGTTGGAAAATGCATTTTATTGCAGTTAGCCTTGTCTGTTTGCTAGGCTGACAGTTGTAGCTGCTATTCACTAGTTTTATGTAGCAGCTAGAAGCATAATAAAGAACTTAGGGCTAGATCACTAGTGGCGCGCTAACTGTTGTGTGCATCGGAAGAAGAGCACTATTATGAGTTTAAAATAAAAGGGTTTCGCTTGAGCAAAATTGAATATAATGCAGGTCTGGTTAACTGTTATATTAGTCGAAAACATTGCACAAAACACATCAAAACTACATTTAAAAGTACAGTTAAACACATAATAACATTAATAAAAAGTACTAAAAAAAATTGCATTAAAGTTTTAAGGGCTCAAAAATATGAGGTCTCAGGAGTTACAAAAAAGGCATGCAAAGGGCTTTCATATATATATATATATATATATATATATATATATATATATATATATATATGTGTGTGTGTGTGTACATATGTATTTATGTATTTATATGTGTATATATTAGGCTGACCATATTGCCGCTTTAAAAAGGGACACATATGAAAAATACATATGTCAGGGCTATTTTTAGGGCTGTTTAAAAATATTTTGTATAAGAACTCTGACATATGTATTTTTTATATGTGTCCCTTTTTAAAGCGGCAATATGGTCAGCCTAATATATGTATTTAATATATATATATATATATATATATATATATATATATATATATATATATATATTTATATACACACATAAATACATATGTATACATATATAGACATATATAAGTGCATTGGAGCCTTTTGCAGTCAAGTACTGTAGTTGAAAACATGAAAAATCATATTTATGGAATATTCATATTTATTAAAGTGTTTAAATTTACTTTAAATATTTCACATTCCAATGTTCTTTACATATGGGAATGTGTTCTAATTATTTTTTTTATTTTTTTTGAGTTTTGAAAAAGCTTTATTGAAATAACTTCAAACATTTACAAACAGAGAATAAAACACTCACAACATAAGTCTGTTGGCAATCATCGAAATCCCCGTGTTTCAGTTCTTACATTTGTTTTGGGTTAAACAAAATAATACAATAAGAAATGGACTAGAAAGGCCATCAAACAACAATTATCAATATTGGTTACATAGAGAATTGTCAATATGAATTTTGCAAGTGTTTAGCAGGACATAAAGAAAAAGAAGCATAGACAAATGAAGGAAAGGAAGAGGAAAGAAAAAGAAGAGAAGAGGTCAAATACACGTGTTCCTGAGTGAAGTGAAATAAAGTTCGCTGAGGGATATTAAAATTACAGTATGGGCTTACCCCTATCAAGGGTGTTAGGTTATCTTGCGTCCTCCTGGTAATTAGCTGCGGGGTCTGGATTCCCATAGGAAGAGAATCTTGCAATAGAAATCTAATTGGATAATGGAGAAGTAATGAAACCTCTCTAGTCGTATATTTAGCGAAAGCTGAGCAAACCACTCGTCAGTCGTAGGAGTAATCTCCTTTTTCAATTTCCAAGGAATGACTTGCTTAGCACTATTCAATGCAATGTGTAGAAGCCTAGTGTGGGCCTTAGATTGCATTTTGGGAATATCATGGAAGAGTAAAACTACTGGATCTAGAGGAATGTCGCGTCCTAGGAGTTTGATAATTTCCTTAGTTATGGAGCACCAAAACGGCTGAATACTAGGACATGACCACCAAATATGCTACATGGAACCCTCTTGGTTGCACTTCCTCCAGCATCTGTTAGATGTCAGGGGAAAGATGTATTGTAGGCGTTGTGGGGTCAAATACCATCTCATTAAGAGTTTATAATTGACTTCCAGCAGGGAGGCCGAGTGAAAAGATTTGGCTATGTTGTGGAAAATTTTATTCCATTCCTCTACTGATACTTGCCCTGCAAGGTCTTTTTGACATTTTTGTGTGTAAGAAGGAAGGTGGTCTAATGGAGGTGAGTTCAGAATAGCATACAAAAGAGATATAGTATGGGCTGGTTGGTGAGGTGCACTACAGAGTTGTTCAAATCTAGTGCGAGTACGCACCAGATCCTGTTTGTTTTTATGAGTGTTGATAAAATGTGTCAACTGATTATATCTTAGCCAGGTAGCAAAGAAGTCGTTCTCCAAGTTTTGCATTTGTGTAATTGGGATTATTTTTGTTGCCTCCGTCAACAGATAGAACGGGAGAAGTCCATGGATGTCTAGTTTTAAATTGTTTGGTGGAGAATTCCCCACCAAGAAGTCAGGATTGGAGAGTGATGGTGTGAGAGGGGATGGGATACTAGAGAACGAGGTGTTTTTCTGTATCTGTCTAGACCATACCTGAAAAGTTTATTTTATAATGGGATAGTTTTGGATTGTAGAAGGTCGGTGTTCAGGGGGAAGCCAACAATAGCTCCCTAGTTGGGGTATCCCAGTTAAGTCGTGTTCCAGGGAGACCCAGGCTTTAGATGAAGTTGCCGCCTGGTAACACCAATCAACAATCCTCTGAAGGATAGTGGCATCTTTGTAATTCTGGAGATTTGGTACACCTAGCCCTCCCCTAGTTGGATGCAGATATAGTGTTTTAGATATCCTTGGTGGTCTTTTACACCATATGTAAGAGTTAGTGATGGACTGTAGTGTAGGGAGGAAGTGATTAGGAAGTGGGATAGGGACTGTTTGGAAGATATATAAAAGTTTAGGTAACAAATTCATTTTTACCACATTAATCCTTCCTATCCAAGTAATTGATTTAGGGAGCCAAGATGCAATAAATGAGTTGAATTTGTGTATAAATCTTTCATAGTTATGTTTGAACAGGTCATGTAGGTTAGGTGATAAATGTACGCCTAAGTACTTTAACGTTTTGGTTTGAATCGGATATGAATAATCATCAACTTCCAATCTTTTACATTCTGCTGGAGACATTTCCGTTGGAAGTAATTCCGATTTGGAAGAGTTTATTGCGTAGTTTGAGGCTCTCCTGTATTGGGCCAAAATTAGGTGAGCTGCAGGGAGGGATTTAGTCGGGTTGGTAAGGGAAAGCAGTAAGTCGTCCGCAAACAATGTAGCTTTGTATTGTGTCTGGTTAATCTGCAGACCACTCACCTCCGAGCTGCCCCTAAGCTTGATTGCCAAAATTTCCATAGAGAGTACAAATAATAAGGGGGAAAGAGGGCACCCCTGTCTCGTCCCATTCTTAATATGAAATGAGCCGGACAGGATACCATTCACTTTAACTTTGGCTGTTGGGCCCACATAAAGTGCAAAGATTTTGGAGATAAATTCCTCTGGGATACCGAATTTCTGGAGGGTGAGTTTTAAAAAGGTCCAATCCAACCTGTCAAAGGCATTGTCAGCATCTGTTGATAGGAGAATTGAAGGGGTTTTATGTAAAGAAATAAATTGCATAAGTTGCAGCACACGCGTGGTGTTGTCCCTGGCCTCTCGACCAGGTACAAAATATGCCTGATCCACATGAATCAGCAAAGGGAGGACTGCATTGAGTCTATTTGCCAAAACTTTGGCATAAATTTTTAAATCAACATTCAGGAGGGAGATAGGTCGGAAGTGAGCTGGCTGGTCTGGGGATTTGCCTGGTTTGGGCAGTACTGTTATAAAAGCCTCCAACATGTTCGAGGACATCGGCTCATTTTGGTCTATAGACTGGAACAGGGTAAGGAGGTGGGGAATTAAAATGTGTTTGAAGGTTTTGAAATATAACCCTGTATACCCATCTGGTCCTGGGTTTTTCCCTGGCTTCAGAGTTTTTATTGCTTTTTCTGTGTACTAATTATTTTAAAATAGATGTTCCTATATATATATATCTGTATATATCTATACCTATATATAATCCATATATTTATATAGGTATAGATATATATTTAAAATACAAAGATATATATATAGAAATATGTATTTATGAATAAATGGAACATATTCTGTGATGTGAAAAACATTGGAATTAGAACTATTAATCATTCATGTCGGGATAGCGCACTTGAGAAAATGTGGAACTTATTGGGTGTTATTTTTACCCCAGTTTTCTGGGAAGTCTGTGGGGAATACGTTAACGCGATTGCGGTTTTCGAAGTTTATCTTTTTGCGCAACATATAATATCGCACTACACGTGTCATGCAAAAAGCCGAATTCTAGAGGAGGTTAAAACACTATTTTTTGTATAGTTTTGAAGGCATTTTGTGATGAGAAATTTATAGTTATGCGATAGATGCAGCTCCATTGATTATAATGGTGTTGAGCTTGAAACTTGTAGCCGTTTAAAGGGGCAGTGACTAATCTCTTTGAATTACACTCCATTTAAAGCTACCCTTTGAATCAGTCAACCCACCAAAATTACATATACCAGAAAAAATCTTTTTAAATACAGAATAAATCAAAACAGGCATTTCAAAGGTGTTTCGTCATGTTTAACAGAAGTTCATAGATGCAAATGATGCTCATTCAAAGCAACATAAAAAAATAGCAGCTAACTGAATGGAAGTTAATTTAGTTAAAAAAACAAAACCAATTAATGACATTTGCATTAGTTATAATTTCATCTAATTTGAAGTAAATTTAAAATGAACAATTTTAAATGCCCAACACATAATTGCAGTAGTAAATATCCATTATATGACATAAGCTAAGAGACAATTGTATCCATTAATATTGAAACTAACATGTACCAAAAAACATTAATAATAAATAAAAACAGTTTGAGCAGCCAAGATATGCCATGCAAAACTGGCCAATTATCACAGCCTATGTGGATAATGAACCCAGGACAGCTGGCTTCTATTGCTGTATGCTACCACTGAGCCACAGGTTAGCCTTAGTTTCTACTCTATTTTTCTAACCTTTTTTTTTTTTTGCCACCTACCTGCCAGCTGCAGTAGATCAGCAATCATCAACTGCTATAAATATTCTGACAATTTTTCCTGAACCTGACTACTCTTTTTTTTGCCTGCTGATACTGAACCCTGTTGCTAAACTGTGTATCGACTTCCTGCCTGTTATCTTAGATAACCCCTTTGTGCCTCATTATTCACCTGTTTCCAACCTTGCTTGTACCATTACATGCTTGTCAGGCCCTCAGCCATTTCACCACTACAAACTATAACTGTAAGGGATACTGTGCCTTTAATTCATTCTACCTGTTAATTGGGTAATTCCCCTTTAAATAGCAAGAACAACTAAGCATCATTGCTTAGTTATTCTAATTCATTTCTACGAACACCAGAGTGCCAAGCCTCTTTTCCAAGTTCAGTAAGCTGAATCTCTCATCTCTGCACGACTAAGCTGTGTCATTACCAGCTCCACTTCAGGACAGGATTCCTCACTTACCTTCCTTCAACTTACTGGAGATTGAGTATTTCGACCTGGCAAGCTGTACTTTACTCCTAATCCTTAAACAGCAAGTATTTACATTTTACTTTGTTTATTGCCTTCCATGCAGTATTGAACTACATTTCCCAGAAGGCCTCTGAACTAAAACCGGAACTTCCTGTTAAACACAAACCAGTGTCTCACAGCACAGCTCAATACCAGAGTGCTGACAGGTAAAAGGGATAACTCTCTGCTGGGGAATAAGGTATCAAATTGAGACATTAACAACTATCTTTGCCTAATACATTTCTGGGAAACTGAAAGCATTTCAACATCTCTGCTTTATCTATGTATTGTGGAACTGTTTAATAAGACTACTAAGCCTTTATACTTTATAATATTCTGTGATAATCTAACAATATATCTGCTTATAATTGTTCTCCTCAGTTGTTTTTCACAAAAGGATAGCTAAGTTAAATTACCTTTCATTCCTGATATTTGATACTCTGAATTCCACATATATTTGCCATTTCTTTTTTTTTTAATAAACTCTATCAGAACCACATTAGTTTTGGTTCTTATGACACAATCATTCTAGATTAACTCACTGCTGTATCAGATTGCCTTAAAGAAATTGGGTACTCATTACTAGCAGTGATACAAACATATTATAATATCTGTATTTTGTGTTCTTTTATTGGATATTCCTTACATAATAACTAAGCCCAAAAGATGGAACTGGAACCAACAGATATCCCACAAATCATTTATAACCTATCACAGAAAGTTGATCAACTTGCACAAGCAGTCCATGATGTGCAAATTGAGAATCAATCTTTAAAAGCTATTTTAAGGGATTCTATAAGTCTTAGATCAACACAACAGGAGAATACCCCAGAACCCCAGGTTATGTTACCAGAACCCTTTTCTGGAAACCGTAAACTCTATAGACAGTTCAAAAATTCCTGTCAACTCTTGTTTCAATTAAAACCCAGAACATACCCAACTGAGAGGGTTAAGGTTCTGAGTATTATTTCATTCATGAAAGGTGAACCCCGCTCTTGGGCGGATAATCTATGTGAGACAGAAGATCCACTATTGGGTTCACTAGAAGAATTTTTTGAAGCTCTTGATAACCTATATCAAGATAAAGATGTACAATTAACTGCAGAATCCTCCATGAGGAATCTTAAACAGGGTAAGAGGCCAGTCGAGGACTATGTCGCTGACTTTAAGCTATATGCATCTGACTCCCAATGGAGCCAAGTTGCACTTCGCAACCAGTTCAGACTTGGTCTTGCTGATAGTCTCAAGGATGAGCTTGCCAGAGTCGAATTACCTAAATCTCTAGAAGCATTAATGAGAACAGCCACACTGTTAGATCGCAGACTACGTGAAAGACGTGCTGAACGATTTAACTCTGATATTCGTCAAAAAGTTTATTCAGGACAAAGCTCACGTGACCTACCTACAACCTCAAAAGCGGCTGAACAACCTATGGAGATAGGTATAGCACGAGGACCGCTCACACCTGAAGAAAGACTTTGACGTAGGATTAAATCCTTATGTATGTACTGTGCCAACCCACAACATACCGTCCATGATTGTCCTATCCTCCAAAAGAATAAACGCAGTAAGTCTGGTTATACTTGTACTACAATATTGACTGTATATAACCCAGCTTATTTCACTCTATCCCTCTCTCTACAGTGGGATCAAAGACATCTGACGATTGACGGGATTATAGATTCAGGAGCCTACGGCAACTTTATTGATTTGCAAATTGTTAAATCTAATAAAATCCCCCTTATTCGCAAAACAAAACCTATCTGTGTCCGTGTGATTGATGGTTCACCCATAACTACAGGTCCTGTTACACATCAAACCATACCCATTCACATGTCCTCATTTGGTCATAGCGAATTCATTTCATTTGATGTTTTACCCTCTCCAAACTATCCTGTAGTATTAGGAATTAACTGGTTGCAACAACACAATCCACTTATACAATGGTTACCTGCACATATTAAGTTTAACTCACAATTCTGTATTGAACACTGCACCAATAACCAAACTTGTCTAAATATTGAGTCATCAGAATCTCCAATTCCTACGGAGTATTCTAACTTCAAGGATGTTTTTAGCAAGACTGAAGCTGAAAACCTACCACCACATAGACAGTACGACTGTCCCATCGATTTACAGCCCGGAGCAGCCATCCCATATGGACACCTTTATCCACTCAGTCAGCTCGAACTTGAGCATCTCAAGGCTTACCTGGAAGAAAACCTCAGGAAGGGGTTTATTAGACCATCTACTTCCCCAGCAGGAGCTGGCATTTTCTTCGTGCGCAATAAGGATTCATCTATCAGACCTATCATCGATTACCGACAATTAAATAAAGTAACGATCAAGAATCGATATCCGCTACCGCTTATACCAGAGCTCATTGAGCGTCTGTCAGAAGCCACCATATACACAAAATTGGATTTAAGAGGAGCCTACAACCTCATCAGGATTAAAGAAGGGCATGAGTGGCTAACTGCTTTTAGAACCCGATATGGCTTATATGAATACCTTGTTATGCCATTTGGGTTGTGTAACGCCCCTGCCACATTTCAGCACTTTATTAATGATATTTTTCACGATCTCTTGGATACTAGTGTTGTTATATACTTGGACGACATTTTAATTTATTCAAAGAATTATACTGATCACGTAGATCATGTAACATAAGTACTCCGACGATTAAGATTACACAAACTATATGCGAAACCTGAAAAATGTTTGTTCCATACTGACAAAGTAACTTTCCTGGGATATAATTTATCCCCAACAGGCATTGAAATGCAACAAGAAAAGGTTGAGGCTGTTTCCAATTGGGAAATACCTAAGACCAGGAAAGACCTTCAGAGATTCCTGGGTTTCTCAAATTATTATAGGAAGTTTATTAGAGATTTCTCAAAAGTTGCTAAACCTCTAACAAAGTTGACTAGTATATCTATTCCATTTCAATGGACTTCAGAAGCTGATGTAGCGTTTAACACCTTAAAAAGCCTTTTTACTACAGCACCTATTCTGACATTTCCAAATCCTTCATTCTACTATATCTTAGAAGTCGATTCCTCTGACTTCGCAATTGGGGCTGTATTATCCCAACAAAAGGATCTCATTAGTCCCTTACACCCCATCTCTTATTATTCCAAAGTTATGACACCAGCAGAGAGGAATTATCCGATCGGAGACAAAGAACTTCTTGCTATAAAACAGGCTCTTGAATACTGGAGACATCTTTTAGAAGGAACAATACACCCTATCAAGATTTACACTGACCATAAAAACCTCCAATATTTACAATCAAACAAAACATTATCCGCAAGACAAGTTTGTTGGAGCCTCTGCTTTTCTAGATTCTCTTTTAACATTATTTATAGACCAGCAAATAGAAATGGGAAGGCGGACGCGCTTTCAAGGTTACCTCAGAAACCTGAACCCCAAATCTATCCAACGGAGATTATTCCTAAACACCATTTCATTGGTCTCACTGACACCTTTATGTCAGAACTAAAAGGCATACCAGTCAAGAGACCGAACAAGATAACTCAACACATCAAATCAAGTCTGGGATTTACTATCACAAAGGGAGGATCTATGTACCTGTTTCACTGAGAACAAAACTTCTACAGATCCATCACGATACTCCCCTTTCGGGACACCCTGGAATCCAACGTACTCTAGAGTTACTCAAAAGGTCTTTTTGGTGGCCAAAGATGAGAGAGAGCGTTCAACAACACATTCAAACTTGCATTATATGCAACACATCCAAACCAGAGAGAAAACCTCCGTATGGGTTACTCATGTCATTCCCTATACCCACCAAACCATGGCAACATCTATCGATGGACTTTAACGTTGACTTACCTCCATCAAAAAATCAAACTACGATTTTTGTGGTAGTAGACATTTTCACAAAAATGGCCCATTTCCTACCTTTCCACAAATTGCCAACATCCGCTGAAACGTCTCAATTGTTCCTAGACAACATAGTAAAACTTCACGGAATACCTTCTATCCTCACAACAGATAGAGGTACACAGTTCACCTCTAGGTTTTGGTCAAAATTATGTGATCTCACTCAAATAGATCATAGATTTTCTACCTCATTCCATCCACAAACAAATGGCCAGGCAGAACGTGTGAATCAGTGGTTGGAACAATACATAAGATCCTTTTGTTCCTTCCATCAAAACAATTGGGTTGACTTCATATCTACCGCTGAGTTCGCTTACAATAACTCTATTAATTCATCAACAAAACTCACACCATTTTTTGCTAACTATGGATATCATCCCACCTTTCTACTGGACTCAAATGACGACTTAACTTTTCCTCTGGTGGATGACTTACACAATTCACTAGTTGATAATTTCAACTTCATTCACCGGAATATCGAGGACTCGCAAGCTGCACAAAAAAAAGTTTTATGATTTACGCAGAAGATCCCCTCCAAATTACTCCATCGGAGAGAAGGTTTGGTTGTCCACAAAAAACCTGAAGCTACAATTACCCAGTAAAAAGTTGGCAAGTCTTTTCATCGGTCCATATCGCATTAAAGGTATAGTTAATCAAAATGCTGTCACTCTCGAACTTCCTGATAGCCTTCATATTCACCCAACTGTACATGTGTCACTTCTAAAGCCTTATATGGAGCAGAGGGATACCACCATTTTACTACCTCCTCCTCCACTCCTCCTCGACCCAGATGAGTTCGAAGTTCAATCCATTCTGGACTCCAGATTGCGTCAGGGTACCTTACAATATCTTATTCGGTGGAAGAATTTCTCTTCCGATGAGGATTCTTGGGAACCTGCTTCTAATATCAATGCTCCCAGGTTGATCTCTTCATCGCCGTCACACCGACAGACCTCGTCCAACCGCTGTGGAACAGCGTCCTTGAGTGGGGGGTCCTGTAAGGGATACTGTGCCTTTAATTCATTCTACCTGTTAATTGGGTAATTCCCCTTTAAATAGCAAGAACAACTAAGCATCATTGCTTAGTTATTCTAATTCGTTTCTACGAACACCAGAGTGCCAAGCCTCTTTTCCAAGTTCAGTAAGCTGAATCTCTCATCTCTGCACGACTAAGCTGTGTCATTACCAGCTCCACTTCAGGACAGGATTCCTCACTTACCTTCCTTCAACTTACTGGAGATTGAGTATTTCGACCTGGCAAGCTGTACTTTACTCCTAATCCTTAAACAGCAAGTATTTACATTTTACTTTGTTTATTGCCTTCCATGCAGTATTGAACTACATTTCCCAGAAGGCCTCTGGACTAAAACCGGAACTTCCTGTTAAACACAAACCAGTGTCTCACAGCACAGCTCAATACCAGAGTGCTGACAGGTAAAAGGGATAACTCTCTGCTGGGGAATAAGGTATCAAATTGAGACATTAACAACTATCTTTGCCTAATACATTTCTGGGAAACTGAAAGCATTTCAACATCTCTGCTTTATCGATGTATTGTGGAACTGTTTAATAAGACTACTAAGCCTTTATACTTTATAATATTCTGTGATAATCTAACAATATATCTGCTTATAATTGTTCTCCTCAGTTGTTTTTCACAAAAGGATAGCTAAGTTAAATTACCTTTCATTCCTGATATTTGATACTCTGAATTCCACATATATTTGCCATTTCTTTTTTTTTAATAAACTCTATCAGAACCACATTAGTTTTGGTTCTTATGACACAATCATTCTAGATTAACTCACTGCTGTATCAGATTGCCTTAAAGAAATTGGGTACTCATTACTAGCAGTGATACAAACATATTATAATATCTGTATTTTGTGTTCTTTTATTGGATATTCCTTACAATACCAATGCATGCATGTGAACCCTCCAAACTGACACTGACTAATAATTAGAAGAGGGCATACCTTGCTGCAATACCTTACATAGCAAATGGGCCACATTGTCAATAGACCCTGCTGAGCTGTTGAAGGCCATTAGGCACCAGGGACAGCAACTTGGATTCTATAAGACTCCTCTCACTACCCTGGATACAAAGCTGGATGAACTGAATAATATAATGAAAACCTTACTATGTGACCTTACAACCCCTCTTCAGTCTCCGGTACCAGTTTCAGCACCAGTGTTGCCACCTGCTCTCTCTGTGCCTACTAATATCATATTTTATGAAAGAATGCAGCTCATATAGACTTTCTTTCAACATCTCGTCTGGCTCACCACTTCCAATCTTCCTTGGCAGCTTTACCTGTGATACAGTCCAAACTTGCAGCAGAGCCTACGGATAATAACCAACTTCTTTTTACTGAGGCAGAAAAACAGAGAGGGTCACTGCCTTTAATCTCGCCTGAAAGGGCATTTGTTAACCTCCTGTGTTAGCTAGTAGATGTGGGGGTCTAAATGATGTAGGAGAAGCCGGGTTTGACCTTATAGATGATTCCTCCAAGAACAAAATCCTACTTCCAGCACTGTTCCTTTTTGAAAAATCCTCCGGGGCCTGTGAATCATTTGTAGACTAGGGAGCCGCATAAATATTCCTAGACTTTGAATTTGGTAAGAAACATCACATCTCTTTTTTTCAAAAGAGAAGACCTATCCAAGAAACCATTATATGTGGTCAGCCATTTGGAACAGGCATCATAGAGTTTGAGTCTACACCTGTAACCCTAAAGATTGGGCTACTGCACATATAGAAGGTAATTTATATTATAAACTACCCTGTCTGTCCAGTCATTCTAGGATTCCCTTGGTTGCAGCAGCATAACCCAAGCTTTGATAGGTGAGCTAACCTCCTGGGCATCAGACTGTCTTCTATACTGCATTTACCTGCCTATTATACAATATGACTCACTGCTGGCTAATGTAGACTGTATTCCATCCTTCCCCAAACAATATGCAGACTATAATAACGTCTACTGAAAAAGAAGGCAGAAGTGTTGCCTCCACATTGCTCTTTTGAATGCCTAATTGATGTTATGAATGGAGCCCCTCTTCCCAAGGCAAAAATCTACCTCCTCTCACAGCCTGAACAAAAAAACATTGGCGTGTAATACATTTATGCAAACCTTAAGCGTGGGATTATTTGTCCCTCATCTTCACCTGATGGGGCTGGCTTCTTTTTTTGTGTAAAAGAAAAATAGTGGACTTTGACCCTGCATTGATTATCGTGGGCACAATCAAATTTCCATTAAGAATTCGTACCCATAGATGCTGGTCTTGGAACTTTTTAAAATAGTTAATTGTGCTTCAGTTTTCATAAACTCACTCTTTGTGGAGCTTATAAATTGATTTGTATCAAGTGGGGAGATGAGTGGAAGACAGTCTTTAATAGTCATTATAACCATTATAAGTACCTGGTAATACAGTTATTTAATGTTCCAGCAGTATTCCAAATATTTATGGATGAGATCTTCCATGACTACAGAAATCACTAAATATAAATCTACTTATATGATATTTTGGTTATCTCATAATCTTTATCTGAGCATGTAAACCATGTACACAAAGTACTTCAAGGTCCGCAAGACCAAAGTCTGTATACCAAGGTTGAAAAATGGTATGCTATATGCCACCTCTAGTCTCAGAAATGCTCTACTCCTCTGGACTCATAATGGGGGCCTCTCTAATCACCCCAGGGTACTCATCATTCTAAAGAATCTTGAGCATCATGTCTGGTGGACTGGAATGAAAAAGGATGTCACAGACTGTGTAGCTGCCTGCCCATCATGTGCTACTAATAAAGTACCATATACATAGCTGCTGGTCTGTTACAACCTTTGAAAACTGGACCTATATAACTATGGATTATTATTGACTACTGAAGTCTGCTCTTATGTCAGTGATAAAAAAATTAACGGCTAGATTACGAGTTGTGCGTTAGGTTTAAAAAGCAGCGTTAAGAGGTCCTAACGCTGCTTTTTAACGCCCGCTGGTATTACGAGTTTTGAAGTTACAGGCTCACCGCTCACTTTTTTGGCCAGACTTGGAAATACCGCAAATCCATTTACGTAAATTGCATATCCTCTTTTTCAATGGGACTTGCATAGCGCCGGTATTATGAGTCTGCCAAAAAGTGAGCGGTAGACCCTCTCCTGTCAAGACTGGTATCGCATTTTAAAGTCAGTAGTTAAGAGTTTTACGCTACAACGCTGTAGCATAAATCTCTTAACTAAAGTGCTAAAAAGTACACTAACACCCATAAATTACCTATTAACCCCTAAACTGAGGCCCTCCCGTATCGCAAACACTAAAATACATTTTTAACCCCTAATCTGCTGAACTGGACATTGCCGCCACTATAATAAACATATTAACCCCTAAATGGCCGCACTCCCGCCTTGCAAACATTAGTTAAATATTATTAACCCCTAATCTGCCGTCCCTAACATCGCTGACATCAACCTACATTTATTAACCCCTAATCTGCCGCTCCCAACGTTGCCGCCACTATATTAAAGTTATTAACCCCTAAATCTAAGTCTGACCCTAACCCTAAAACCCCTAACTTAAATATAATTACAGAAATAATAAACAAATTACAAGATTTTTAAACTAATTACACCTAATCTAATACCCCTAACAAAATAAAAAAGCCCCCCCAAAATAAAAAGCCCTACCCTACACTAAATTACAAATAGCCCTTAAAAGGGCCTTTTGTGGGGCATTGCCCCAAAGTAATCCGCTCTTTTACCTGTAAAAAACAATTACAAATCTCCCCAACATTAAAACCCACCACCCACACAACCAACCCTACTCTAAAACCCACCCAATACCCCCTTAAAAAACCTAACACTAACCCCTTGAAGATCACCTTACCGGGAGAAGTCTTGATCCAACCGGGCCGAAGTCCTCAACAAAGCCGGGATACGTCTTCATACAAGCCGGGCGAATTGGTCCTCCAGACGGCAGAAGTCTTCATCCAGACGGCATCTTCTATCTTCATCCATCCGGCGCGGAGCGGTTCCATCTTCAAGACATCCGACGTGGAGCATCCTCTTCATCTGACAGCTAAGACTGAATGAAGGTTCCTTTAAATGATGTCATCCAAGATGGCGTCCCTTCAATTCCAATTGGCTGATAGAATTAAATCAGCCAATCGGAATTAAGGTAGAAAAAATCCTATTGGCTGATTGCATCAGCCAATAGGATTGAGCTCGCATTCTATTGGCTGATTGGAACAGCCAATAGAATGCGAGCTCAATCCTATTGGCTGATTGCATTTTTTCTACCTTAATTCCATTTGGCTGATAGAATTCTATCAGCCAATCGGAATTGAAGGGACGCCATCTTGAATGACGTCATTTAAAGAAACCTTCATTCAGTCTTAGCCATCGGATAAAGAGGATGCTCCGTGTTGGATGTCTTGAATTAAGGTAGAAAAAATCCTATTGGCTGATGCAATCAGACAATAGGATTGAGCTGGCATTCTATTGGCAGTTCCAATCAGCCAATAGAATGCGAGCTCAATCCTATTGGCTGATTGGAATTCTATCAGTCAATCAGAATCTAAGGGACGCCATCTTGAATGACGTCACTTAAAGGTACATTCATTCTGAGGAAGCCGTCGATTGAGGAGGATGCTCCGCGCCGGATGTCTTGAAGATGGAGCTGCTCCGCACCGGATGGATGAAGATAGAAGATGCCGTCTGGATGAAGACTTCTGCCCGTCTGGAGGACCACTTCGCCCGGCTTGGATGAAGACGTCTCCCGGCTTAGTTGAGGACTTCAGCCCAGTTGGATGAAGACTTCTCCTGGTAAGGTGATCTTCAAGGGGTTAGTGTTAGGTTTTTTTAATGGGGTATTGGGTGGGTTTTAGAGTAGGGTTGGTCGTGTGGGTGGTGGGTTTTAATGTTGGGGGGGATTTGTAATTTTGTTTACAGGTAAAAGAGCTGATTACTTTGGGGCAATGCCCCGCAAAAGGCCCTTTTAAGGGGGCATATTTTTTATTTCGGGGGGGCTTTTTTATATTGTTAGGGGGATTAGATTAGGTTTAATTAGTTTAAAAATCTTGTAATTTGTTTATTATTTTCTATAATTTAGTGTTTTTTTGTACTTTAGATAACTTTATTTAATTGTATTTAATTTAGGGAAATAATTTAATTATAGTGTAGTGTTAGGTGTAATTGTAACTTAGGTTAGGTTTTATTTTACAGGTAACTTTGTATTTATTTTAGCTAGGTAGTTATTAAATAGTTAATAACTATTTAATAACTATTCTACCTAATTAAAATAAATAAAAAACTTACCTGTAAAATAAAAATAAATCCTAAGATAGCTACAATGTAACTATTAGTTATATTGTAACTAGTTTAGAGTTTATTTTATAGGTAAGTATTTAGTTTTAAATAGGAATAATGTAGTTAATGATAGTAATTTTATTTAGATTTATTGTAATTATATTTAAGTTAGAGGGTGTTAGGGTTAAAGTTAGACTTAGGTTTAGGGGTTAATACATTTAATATAGTGGCGGCAACATTGGGGGTGGCAGATTAGGAATTAATAAATGTAGGTAGGTGGCGGCGATGTTAGGGCCAGCAGATTAGGGGTTAATAATATTTAACTAATGTTTGCGAGGCGGAAGTGCAGCGGTTTAGGGGTTAATAAGTTGATTATAGTGGCGGCGACATTGGGGGCAGCAGATTAGGGGTTAATAAGTGTAGATAGGTGGCGGCGACATTGGGGGCGGCAGAGTAGGGGTTAATAAAT
This sequence comes from Bombina bombina, assembly GCF_027579735.1. Lineage (NCBI taxonomy): Eukaryota > Metazoa > Chordata > Amphibia > Anura > Bombinatoridae > Bombina > Bombina bombina. The sequence goes on along the minus strand of NC_069501.1, from coordinate 654,722,500 downwards.
ATAATGTAGGGTTCGGCGATGTTGGGGGCAGCAGATTAGGGGTTCATAAGTATAATGTAGGTGGCGGCGGTGTCCAGAGCGGCAGATTAGGGGTTAATAATTATAGTGTAGGTGTCGGGGGCAGAATATTAGGGGTTAATAAGTATAAGATTAGGGGTGTTTAGACTCGGGGTTCATGTTAGGGTGTTAGGTGTAGACATAAAATGTATTTCCCCATAGGAATCAATGGGGCTGCGTTAAGGAGCTTTACGCTGCTTTTTTGCAGGTATTAGACTTTTGTTCAGCCGCCTCTCCCCATTGATTCCTATGGGGAAATCGTGCACGAGCACGTTACACCAGCTCACCGCTAACGTAAGCAGCGCTGCTATTGGAATGCGGTAATGAGCAAAATTTTGCTCAACGCTCACTTCTTGTCTGGTTTGTAAAAACTCGTAATACCAGCGCTGTCTGTAAGTGAGCGGTGAGCATAAACTACTCGTTAGCGCCGCATAGCCTCTAACGCAAAACTCGTAATCTATCCGTAATTTTCTGAAATGCACCATTTTGTTTCTCTCCCCTCTTCATCACACATATTGTAAGACTTCATGACATTCTTATCAGACTGTGGCTTCAAATGTAGGTCTTGCTTTTAGAAAACATTCTGTAAGATGCTGTGTGTAACAGTAGCACTATCTACTGCTCACCATCCACAAATAGACAAACAGAAAGCATAAATCAGACTCTGGAAGCATACCTCAACAACTATGTAAATGCCTGGCACACCAACTGGTCAGATCTGATTCCATTGGCAGAGATAGCTATAAACTGTCATTGGAATAGTGATACTCACACGCCACCATTTCATGCAGCCTAGGCTATCATCTTTGCATGTTTTCCTTATGCGATTCTCCTACTGGAGTTACTGCAGCAGACTTACATGTTGGAAATCTTCAAAGACATTGGAGAATTTTTTTTAACTCTCTTGGATAAAACAGTTGGCAGGTATAAAGGCATTGCCAATCGTATGATTAAGGACTAAATAGGTCAGAAACGTTGCATTTCTTCTTATGTACTAAACAAATAACTATTATTGAATGTTGCGGCTGCCTCTTGGACTTTGTATATACTTTATGGGCCTGGAGTGTGGACCCTGCAGCAAGCACATTATCTGGGCACTGGTGCTGAATTATTTTGCTTTATTGACAATCGTAGACACAGGTATGTTCCTCTTTTCATTGTGGGTCACATAGTTTGGCTATCTACAAAGTACATCAGGCTAAGGCAACCACCCATGAAGCTGGGGCTCAGATTTGTTGGTCCACACAAAATTGTATCCAGAATAGGTCCTGTTACATATTATTTGATACTGACATTATCTGTAACGCATTCATCCAGATTTCCATGTGGCACTACTCAAAAGGTTTAGAATAGATACTCCAGGCACATTCAGAGGCCTCTGCCCCATTCAGTAGATGGAAATAATAAATTTGAAGTGTCCAAGATCCTAGATGACAGGGACGAGGTGTGAAGGGCTATCCAAACGTTCATAGGTGCCTGCAAGAAATCATCAACCTTCTGCCTTTATTTGTGACTTTCACACAGCCTTCCCTTTTAAGCCACGCTCCTGGAGGGGTCCATGAGGAGGGGCTAAGTCTACTTGGGTACTGAACCCAGGACTGGTGGCTTGTGTTTGCTGTGTGTTACTTCAGAGCCACAGATTAGCCTTAATGTCGGCTATATTTTTAGGACCTGTTTAGTAGATCAGCAATCACTTACTGCTATAAATACTCTGCACTTCTTGTACTCCAAGCCTGTCTGTTGGACTTGCTCCTAGCGTGTGCTTTTGCTCTGAATTTCTGATTTTTTACTCTTTATTTTGCCTGAACCCTACTAATCTTTCTTGCCTGCTGATTCTGAAACCCATTGCAAAACTGTGTATTGACATCCTACCTGTCTTGATTATTGTCTTGTATTACCCCTTTCTGCCTCATTGCCCGCCTCTTGATAACCTTCTAGCTTCACTACATTCTTGTCAAGTCCTGAGCAACTTCCCCACTACATACTATATCAATGCTATATATACTATATTAAAAGGCATTAGTAGTATTAACAGGCATTAGTAGTATTTTATTTAGAAAAAAACGCCAGGAGAAATTCAATGTATGTTAGAAGTCAGGCAAAACTATTTCTCTCTCTATTTCTTTATATGTGCCTATTTTTTTTTTTTATTTTTATTAATATTTGTATTGAAATAATATATCCAAAGGTACAAACAGCTTACTGCAAGAGAGAGTATTCAGGGTGATACATAGTACTAGGTAAGTATAATACAGATCACATTAATGTCTTGCGTCTTTGCCTATTTTTTAATTCTATTTATCAAATTATTCCAACTAAAATATTTAAAAAATAATGTGGCTTTTAATAACAATTTCCTTGTACCAAAACAATGAAGAATCGTGTCTGTCATGTCTTATTTTTCCCATCAGACTCAGTGAGAATGCATCACTCAGCTATCTAATAACACTTTGCTGACAGCCTTTCTGTCTTATAAGGATGCCAGCCTCCCTGGTCATCAAAAAGAAAAAGAAAGCATCGTAAATTGTTATTTCATTTTTTTAGAGGGCATGGATAAGTGACCCACACAAGCAAGCAGGTTTCCAATTTTATTTCAGATGACCTTTCCTAAATGTATTACATTTTCCTGTATGACATATCTGCCAAAATGCTCAAATGGGTAACGTTGATTCTGTTTTTCTTTGTCTATTTTGTACAAAATGTCAGAGCTTATTTTCAGCCTACCTGAGTTTGTATGTCTCACCTTGCTTTACGTGAGTGCATACACTCATAGAGAATATCTGACAATTAACTGTAGGGAACAACTACACTAGGAAGAACCCTGCTATTGCAGAGAAACATGTAATACAAAGGAAATAGGAAATTCTAAAATTATTCCTTATACTTTGCTTTGCCTTAAAACAAAATCTATACCTTGAGATAGATTTTAATTTAAATTATGCATATTTGTGCCAGAGAAAGGTAAAAATAAAAAATTATGGCAACAGTGGGCTAGATTACAAGTGGTGCGCAAGAGTGTTAATTTGCGTGTGCATTTCAAGTTGAAAGTACGTTCACTTGAGTGCAATTGAATTTAATGCTGGTTTGGATAGCATGACTGAAGACCTTGTGGAAAGGGTTAGGAATAAAATAAAAGATGCACCCAACACAACATAAATACATTCAAATAAACAGTTATGCAACATTGTTTATAAGCATTTAAAGGTATATGGTATATGGGCATGTATTTGAAGGCAAAGGGCTATAATATATATATATATATATATATATATATATATATATATATACACACACAATCACAGACCACTTTAGTAGGTACACCTGTTCAATTACTTGGTAACACAAATTGCTAATCAGCCAATCACATGGCAGCAACTCAATGCATTTAGAAATCTAGACGTGATGAAGAAGACTTGCTGAAATTCAAACCAAGAATCAGAATGGGCAAGAGAGGGGATTTAAGTGACTTTGAATGTGGCATGGTTGTTGAGGCCAGATGGGCTGGTCTGAGCATTTAAAAAACTGCTGATCTACTGGGATTTTCACGCACAACCATCTCTAGGGTTTACAGAGAATGGTCTGAAAAAGAGAAAATATCCAATGAGCTGCAGTTGTGTGGACGACAATGCCTTGTTGATGTCAGGGTCAAAATTTGACGTAAACAACATGAAAGCATGGATCCATTCTCCCTTGTATCAACAGTTCAGGCAGGTGGTGGTGGTGTAATGGTGTAGGGGAAATTTTCTTGGCACACTTTGGGCCCCTTAGTACCAATTGAGCATTGTTTAAACACCACAGCCTACCTGAGTATTGTTGCAGACCATGTCCATCCCTTTATGACTACAGTGTATCCATTTACTGATAGCTACTTCCAGCAGAATAATGCACCATTTCACAAAGCTCAAATCATCTCAAAATGGTTTATTTTACTTTTACATAAGTTAGGGTTATTAATTTTTATAATACAAGTCTTGTAGCCCTATTTCCATATAGTGATCCATTTTATTTCTATAAATATATGCTACATTGCAGATACACAGATAAATGTTTATTTTTAAAAAAAAAAAAAAAAAAAATTATGGAAGAAAACATAATATGCAGTTTAATAACATTTAACAAGAGTCTAAATTAACAGATGAACATATTACTGCAAACGTTATATGCTTGAAAGGAAACGCTCAACTTCAAATCCCCTGTTTCATCAATCACATAAATATTTTACTCCAGTTCCCTGTAGTATTTTATGGCGCAACAAGTTCTGGTGAGATGGAAACTCATGCAAAATAGGAGATGTCCTATGTATTGGCTTGGAATAATTCACATCTCCCTAATGGTGTTATTTTGCCAATGCAGTATGTCTCTTGAGCACTAATTATCAGCAAGAAAAGAAAATCATACAAAATTTGGATAAGATTCAGTAACATTAGCACAGTATAACATATTAGTTTTATATAAAATGCGTTAAAACACCCAAGTGATCACATTAGGAATATAGTTTTAATTAAAATGTGTCATCTATAGCCTTTGATTAATTACTATAAATTGATTCTCTGTCAGTTTGTGTCAGTAACAATGTATATTTTTATTCTTCAATCTCATAGGAAGTAACTGCTTTATAGTGATATAGGTTTTAAACACAGATCATTAAAATTGGCTTCATACCGATAGGGGCCTATTTATTAATGTGCGAGCGGACATGATCCGATATTGCGGATCATGTCTGCCACACATCGATAAATGCCGACAGCATACGCTGTCGGCATTTATCATTGCACCAGCAGTTCTTGTGAACTGCTGGTGCAATGCCACCCGCTGCAGATTTGCGGCCAATTGGCTGCCAGCAGGGGGTGTCATTCAACCCGATCGTATTGGATCGAGTTGATTATCGGCGATGTCTGTCCGCCACCTCAGAGTGGGCGGACAGGGACAGGTTATAGAGCAGCCGTCTTTAGAAGACTCGCCAGAAACACAGGACTTAATGCCCCATTATCTCTACATCACGTTTCCATTTTTTGTAGACTCAAATTCTCCAAACTGCACTTATTAAAATAGTAGTGTGTCTCCTTTTTTTTTAAAACAAAAACTTCAAAAGTGTTAAGACCATTTCCACAAGAGCATATTGAGATTGATAAGGAGATGTTGGACTTACGTTTTTACATATGGATCAGAATATCCATTTGCATCCATTGCTGCTAGATGAGCACATCTAATGATGCCTACAAGAAGACCTGACTTTTGGGAACTGTACTTTAAGGATATAAGAATTCGCCCACGTTCCTCGAGAGATTTATCTTCTGTTTTATCTATCTGTGGGAGGAAATGCAAAATGTTAATGGTATGGTAAGACTATTCATGAAAATCTAATGGCAATATAAAATATACTGGGAAAATGAGTTGTTCCCACGCGTCATTTATGTAAATCAATAAAAAAAATGGAATTATCATTAATTATTTTTCCCACCTAGCTTTGATAGCAGTATTTTTTTAGTTATTCAGTACATTCATTTTAAACCTTTTCCAAATGGAAACTATAATCAGAATGAGGTGTTTTATGGTAGATGTATTTTGTCTGTCATTAGTGTAAATTTTCATTGTATCCAATCTTAATCTTAACCCTTTATTTTCTGAGCCATTTCCACATCTGTATTGATCTGTGTTGCAATTTTACCACAGTGATCATGTGGCTATTAAAACATATATAGAGCTTTATTTTAAAGAAAGTTCTTCTGCACTTTAAAACAAGGGATCTTGTCGGTCTCTAGTGTAGTTTTTATTTTTATTTTTTATAAAATTGTGCTTAATCTGTATACACACTGATTGAAAGAGCAGGTAGCTCTGTCTAGCTACCCAACACGACTTTCCAGGGCATGGTGACGTCACAATGCACATGCTGGGTGATGTAACCGGCACTCTGAATTTCCCCAATTGACACCAGTGTGGGAGTAAGTGCGGGGGGGGGAGGTGCATGATGAACTCCACTCCACCTCTGGATGATGACACGTGGTCCTTTTTCACAATGTTAAATGTGAGCAATGAATTCTAGGTGGGAGCATTTCCCTCACAGAGCTAAATGAATGAGGAACTATGTTTTTATCCCACAACTAATAGTTCAAATGCCCTAAATACTACCCCATAGCCCTGATGTGATGAAAGATAGGCTTACTTATTTTACAAAACCTCTGGAAAGAAATTAATGAAAATAGATTTGAGATGGTCTTTCCTTCAAATGAACGTTATGGATATCAGATCCCCTTCTAAAGCTAGTAGCTCAATTTATGAAGCTTCTAATTTGTTTATATATTTTCCCACTTGTTGGATAATTTGTGTTTAATAAATTGGATTAAGATGGTGATCATATAATCCCTGCTGCAGCAACCAAACTATCAGAATGTTGCCCAAGTTGCCATATTGCTAAGCTTACTGAAAGGTAGGCATACCACCCAAAGATCATGATTCTAACAATAAGTTATCAATGGCCCTCTCACTGCATACAGATCACTTACATGGATAGATTAGATGGCTATGTGCTTTAGCATTCAGGAGCTGATTAAAAATCCTCTATCCCATAGATTTTAATGGGCATTTTGTAAACAATGTGGAGGCTCTGTATGACAGCAATATTGATTTTACAATTGTAGCCAATATAGATATGGTACAATACATTTCTGGAACTTTCCACAAAACTTCACAGTCTCTTAACATTCAACAAGTCCACACGTTTCTACACTAAGTTACAATGGATCCTTCACAAAGTAATGCATATTTTGTGTAATGGACCCTTTCAATGATTACTGAATATTCAAGGGATTTTTAGACGTTGATTATATCAAGGATTCTTCAGTCCAGGTTCAAAATGGGTTGATCCACATCCAGACACATTGAATGGATAATCAATTTCTTATCACAAATATATTTAAGAGAGGGTACATCATTAAAAAATGAATATCAGTGGGCCATAGTTTAGTTGTGATCCTTAATAGTTTCTATCATTAAACTTGTAATTACTATTTTATTATGAAATATTCTTCTAACCAGAATATTCACATAAAACACATTTCTTATTAGAATAGTCAACATTTCTCACTATAAGATCAATAAAAAAACACCATTCCATATTTTATCCATATTTCAAAGAGTCTTTCATTTTAGTGTATTATATTGCCTTAAAGTGCATCTCTCTTGTACTGATTGTTAGAGGGGTTAGGCCTCTCAACTCATATTCTTTTATGTAAAGCCCTTTTATCCAATTTCCTTCACTACTTTGACCAGATGGATGAGATGCCTTACATTCTTATCTGGCACTGACTCATCATTAAGAATTCACTTTGTCAAGGGCATTGGTTCCCTAGGCTTTTTTAAAGCACAGTCAGATATTTTTAAAGGGACAGCATACACCTTAAGATTATAATATGAAATGTTTATTTTTCCTCCTTTTCGTGTAATTTAAATGCACACTGCTGACTTTTCAAGGCAAACCCTTCTACACAATTGTCCCTAATTTGTCTAAGCAGAGATTATCAGATAAACAACTACAAATCAATGTTGGTTTTGCGGATATACAGACTATGGCTAGCTTTGTTTACTCCAGTAACACATCCAAATTGCCTCCTCCAAATTAGTCAAGTGGCAACCAAAAAACACGATATTAACTTGCTTTTCTAATATACATGCCTGATAGTTTTTCTAACCGCAAGACAATTGAACTGTCTTGTAATTACAAGATATTTACACCTAGATTTAGATTTTTGCGTTAGAAGGGGTGCGTTAGCTACGCGTGTTTTTTCCCCCCGCACCTTTTAAACAACGCTGGTATTGAGAGTTCTCTGAAGGGCTGCATTAGGCTCCAAAAAGGGAGCGTACAGGCATATTTACCGCCACTTCAACTCTCAATACCAGCGTTGCTTACGGACGCGGCCAGCGTCAAAAACGTGCTCGTGCACGATTCCCCCATAGGAAATAATGGGGCAGTTTGAGAAGAAAAAAAACCTAACACCTGCAAAAAAGCAGCGTTCAGCTCCTAATGCAGCCCCATTGTTTCCTATGGGGAAACACTTCCTAAGTCTGCACCTAACACCCTAACATGAACCCCGAGTCTAAACACCCCTAACCTTACACTTATTAACCCCTAATCTGCTGCCCCCGCTGTCGCTGAACCCTGCATTACACTTTTAACCCCTAATCTGCCGCTCCGGACACCGCCGCAACCTACATTATCCCTATGTACCCCTAATCTGCTGCCCCTAACATCGCCGACAACTATATTATATTTATTAACCCCTAATCTGCCGCCCCAAACATCGCCGCTACCTACCTACACTTATTAACCCCTAATCTGCCGACCGGACCTCACCGCTACTCTAGAAAATGTATTAACCCCTAAAGCTAAGTCTAACCCTAACCCTAACACCCCCCTAAGTTAAATATAATTTAAATCTAACAAAATAAAATAAATCTTATTAAATAAATTATTCCTATTTAAAGCTAAATACTTACCTGTAAAATAAACCCTAATATAGCTACAATATAAATAATAATTACATTGTAGCTATTTTAGGATTTATATTTATTTTACAGGCAACTTTGTATTTATTTTAACCAGGTACAATAGCTATTAAATAGTTAATAACTATTTAATAGCTACCTAGTTAAAATAATTACAAAATTACCTGTAAAATAAATCCTAACCTAAGTTACAATTAAACCTAACACTACACTATCAATAAATTAATTAAATAAACTACCTACAATTACCTACAATTAAATCAACTAAACTAAATTACAAAAACAAACAAACACTAAATTACAAAAAAAAAACAAACACTAAATTACAAAAAATAAAAAAAGATTACAAGAATTTTAAACTAATTACACCTACTCTAAGCCCCTTAAAAAAATAACAAAGCCCCCCAAAATAAAAAAATGCCCTACCCTATTCTAAAATAAAAAGTTTACAGCTCTTTTACCTTACCAGCCCTTAAAAGGGCCTTTTGCGGGGCATGCCCAAAAGAAAACAGCTCTTTTGCCTTTAAATAAACATACAATACCCCCCAACATTACAACCCTCCACCCACATACCCTTAATCTAACCAAACCCCCCTTCAAAAACCTAACACTAAGCCCCTGAAGATCTCCCTACCTTATCTTCACCATGCCGGGTATCACCGATCTGTCCAGAAGAGGGTCGAAGTCTTCCTCCTATCCGGCAAGAAGAGGTCCAGAAGAGGCTCAGAAGTCTTCCTCCTATCCGGCAAGAAGAGGACATCCGGACCAGCAAACATCTTCATCCAAGCGGCATCTTCTATCTTCATCCATCCAACGAGGAGCGGCTCCATCTTCAAGACCTCCGGCGCGGAACATCCTCTTCTCCCGACGACTAGATGACTAATGAAGGTTCCTTTAAGGGACGTCATCCAAGATGGCGTCCCTCGAATTCCGATTAGCTGATAGGATTCTATCAGCCAATCAGATTTAAGGTAGGAAAAATCTGATTGGCTGATTGAATCAGCCAATCAGATTCAAGTTCAATTGGATTGGCTGATCCAATCAGCCAATCAGATTGAGCTTGCATTCTATTGGCTGATCGGAACAGCCAATAGAATGCAAGCCCAATCTGATTGGCTGATTGGATCAGCCAATCCGATTGAACTTGAATCTCTTCTTGCCTGATAGGAGGAAGACTTCGGAGCCTCTTCTGGACCTCTTCTTGCCGGATAGGAGGAAGACTTCGGACCCTCTTCTGGACGGATCGGTGATACACAGCATGGTGAAGATAAGGTAGGGAGATCTTCAGGGGCTTAGTGTTAGGTTTTTTAAGGGGGGTTTGGGTTAGATTAGGGGTATGTGGGTGGTGGGTTGTAATGTTGGGGGGGTATTGTATGGTTTTTTTTCAGGCAAAAGAGCTGAATTCTTTGGGGCATGCCCCGCAAAAGGCTTTTTTAAGGGCTGGTAAGGTAAAAGAGCTGTAAACTTTTTATTTTAGAATAGGGTAGGGCATTTTTTTTATTTTGGGGGGCTTTGTTATTTTTTTAGGGGGCTTAGAGTAGGTGTAATTAGTTTAAAATTCTTGTAATCTTTTTTTATTTTTTGTAATTTAGTGTTTGTTTTTTTGTAATTTAGTATTTGTTTTTTTAGTAATTTAGTTTAGTTGATTTAATTGTAGGTAATTGTAGGTAGTTTATTTAATTAATTTATTGATAGTGTAGTGTTAGGTTTAATTGTAACTTAGGTTAGGATTTATTTTACAGGCAACTTTGTATTTATTTTAACCAGGTACAATAGCTATTAAATAGTTAATAACTATTTAATAGCTACCTAGTTAAAATAATTACAAAATTACCTGTAAAATAAATCCTAACCTAAGTTACAATTAAACCTAACAATACACTATCAATGAATTAATTATAAATCCTAAAATAGCTACAATGTAATTATGATTTATATTGTAGCTATATTAGGGTTTATTTTACAGGTAAGTATTTAGCTTTAAATAGGAATAATTTATTTAATAAGATTTATTTTATTTCATTAGATTTAAATTATATTTAACTTAGGGGGTGTTAGGGTTAGGGTTAGACTTAGCTTTAGGGGTTAATACATTTATTAGAGTAGCTGTGAGGTCCGGTCGGCAGATTAGGGGTTAATAAGTGTAGGTAGGTAGTGGCGATGTTGTGGGGGGCAGATTAGGGGTTAATAAATATAATATAGGGGTTGGCGATGTTAGGGGCAGCAGATTAGGGGTACATAGGGATAATGTAGGTTGCGGCAGTGTGCCGTCGGCAGATTAGGGGTTAAAAAAATTATTAGAGTGGGACCTCGGTTTAAGGGTACATAGGTAGTTTATGGGTGTTAGTGTACTTTAGAGCACAGTAGTTAAGAGCTTTATGAACCGGCGTTAGCCCAGAAAGTTCTTAACTCCTGGCTTTTTTCTGCGGCTGGAGTTTTGTTGTTAGAGTTCTAACGCTCACTTCAGCCAAGACTCTAAATACCGGCGTTAAGAAGATCCCATTGAAAAGATAGGATACGCAATTGACGTAAGGGGATCTGCGGTATGGAAAAGTTGTGGCTGGAAAGTGAGCGTTAGACCCTTTCCTGACTGACTCTAAATACCAGCGGGCGGCCAAAACCAGCGTTAGGACCCCCTAACGCTGGTTTGGACGGCTAACGCAGAACTCTAAATCTAGGCGTTAGTGTTCCTTTAATTCAGCCAGATGCTATACAAAAATTATTTTTTTAGCCAGTAATTCATGCCTTTAATAATTGTGAGTTAGCAATGAACAGGTTAAATATGAAGCCTAATGTATAGTACAAATGGGATTGTATCAATATTATTTGGGGGATAATTAAGGATTTAAAAGAATTTGGAGGCAAATATTATCCCTATTGGAGCAAGATTTATTTAATTTCTTCCCCCTCTCTCTGTTTTTCAATCTTTCTTTTAATCGCATTGCTTATATCTTGTCCATTGTTACTTTATATACTTTCTATGCTCATAAGGTTCCAATTCTATAAAAAAAATCCCCTTTTTTGGTAATTGCTATAATGCCTTGATTCATTTTTTTATATATTATTATTATAAAAGTTTGCTTTTATCTGCATTATTTCCACAAGGTTTTTAACAGTGAACTTTTCAAGATTTTGCTGTTGAGATATCTAAGGAAGCTATAGTCTAAGGTCTTGTTCGGAAAAGTAGCACTTTTCGTTCTGTATGTTCACAGACAAAGCAACAAGAAGGATCTACCTTACATGGAAAATGCATAAGTTAAAGCAAACTCTTTTTCTTTTTTTTTTTATGCTGTAAATTACAGGAAAGAAAACTAATCATAAAATGACTGTCTTTAATAAAACCTTGATTATTTAATCAAGAACATTAGGAAAATACCAATTATCATTAAACAATAATCAAGCAATCTAAAATATGTCTAAACACTAGAAACACAAAATATTCAGTTATGTAGAATTTAGTCTGCATAGTCTAAACAGAACATCTTAATTTGTATAAAAAAAAGTATATTTGAAACTATAATTACCAACAAAAAGACATTAGAATCTTTACCCAAAATATTATAATTTACTGATACAGTTGATGCTTCCTGTGGGATATAGATATATATCAGTTTAAATGCATCCAGACCTAGAGTACAAAATAAATACCCAGCAAAGTTAAATGTCATTTTTTACTATCTTAAAGGGACACTGAACCCAATTTTTTTCTTTTGTGATTAAGATAGAGCATGCAATTGTAAACAACTTTCTAATTTACTCCTATTATCAATTTTTATTCGTTCTCTTGCTTTCTTTATTTGAAAAAGAAGGCATCTAAGCTATTTTTTTGGTTCAGACCATGGAAAGCACTTGTTTATAGGTAGGTGAATTTACCCACCAATCAGCAAGAACAACACAGTGTGTTAACCAAAAATGGGCCGGCATCTAAACTTACATTCTTGCATTTCAAATAAAGATACCAAGAGAATGAAAATAATTTTATATATGGAGTAAATTAGAAAGTTGTTTAAAATTGCATGCTCTATCTGAATCACGATAGAAAACAATTGGGTTCAGTGTCCCTTTAATGGTGAAAACGAATATATTTTAGATTGTGCCTCTGATATAACTCTCCATATAATGGGAAGATAAATACATACAATGTATTGCAGTGATTTAGATTGTTTAAATACCCTGGGGTATTGCAATTTTCAGATGAGGGGGGTCTTTCTAGTTTTTTGTTTTTCTATAATTTTATTAAATTAATGGCAACCCTGGTAAGAAATAATAATTAGAAAAAATAGCTGTCAAAAAGTGCTTAATACATGTGAATGCTTCTAAAGGGACGGGCCTCGATCCGATATGCAGCGTAGCCCGCAAAAGCCGGCGACACTGAATTTTGCGCGGGTTTGGTATCCTATATACGGCGTAACCTAGAAGTTACGCTCGTATATTTCTGCCTTCGGCCGTAGTTTTTTGGCCCATAGGCAGGTATACCAAACCCGCGCAGTTTGGTATCCAATATACAGCGTAAGGACTTACGTGGCAAAAATGGAGAAATCTTACTCTATTTTCACCTCGCCACAAAATGCAGCCGTAGTAAGCCTTACGCTGTCTATTGGAGCCCCGTAACTCCCTAAACTACCTGCCAAATAAAACCTAACGCATGCGCAATGTCTATCTACCTGTCAACCGCGATCTGCTAAATAAAACCTAACACCTAACGCATGCGCAATGTCTATCTACCTGTCAACCGCGATCCCCCGCTGCAATCCCTAATAAAGTATTTAACCCCTAAACCGCCGCTCCCGGACCCCGCCGCCACCTACATTAAAAGTATAACCCCCTAATGTGATCCCCCTACACCGCCGCCACCTACATTACCTACCCCCTTATGTGAGCCCCTTACACCGCCGCCATCTACATTATCTACCCCCTAATGTGAGCCCCTTACACCGCCGCCATCTACATTATCTACCCCCTAATGTGGGCTCCTACCCCGCCGCCAGCTATATTACCTACCCCCTAAAGTGAGCTCCTACCCCGCCGCCAGCTATATTAAAATTATTAACCCCTAATTTAATCCCCCTACACCACCGCCAGCTATATTAATTACATTAACCCCTAATTTAATCCCCCTACCCCGCCACCAGCTATATTAAAATGATTAACCCCTAATTTAATCCCCCTACCCCGCCGTCAGCTATATTAAATTAATTAACCCCTAATCTAATACCCCTATACCGCCGCCAGCTATGTTAAATAGATTAACCCCTAATCTAATCCCCCTATACCGCCACCAGCTATATTAAATAGATTAACCCCTAATCTAATCCCCCTATACCGCCGCCAGCTATATTAAATAGATTAACCCCTAATCTAATCCCCCTACACCACCGCCAGCTATACTAACTATATTAACCCTAATTATATTAGGGTTAATATAGTTAATATAGTTATTATATTATACATATTAACTATATTAACCCTAATTATATTAGGGTTAATATAGTTAATATCGTTATTATATTATATATATATTAATATTATTAATATAATTAATATATTAATTATATTAATTAATATTATTAATTAAATTATTCCTATTTAAATCTAAATACTTACCTATAAAATAAACCCTAAGATAGCTACAATGTAATTAATAATAACATTGTAGCTATTTTAGGGTTTATATTTATTTTACAGGTAACTTGGTATTTATTTTAACTAGGTACAATAGCTATTAAATAGTTAATAACTATTTAATAGCTACCTAGTTAAAATAATTACCAATTTACCTGTAAAATAAATCCTAACCTAAGTTACAAATACACCTAGGCTATCAATAAATTAAATAAACTACAAATATCTAAACTAAAATACAATTAAATAAACTAAACTAAATTACAAAAAAAAACAAACACTAAATTACAAAAAATAAAAAAAGATTACAAGATTTTTAAGCTAATTACACCTATTCTAAGCCCCCTAATGAAATAATAAAGCCCCCCAAAATAAAAAAAATGTCTCTACCCTATTCTAAATTAAAAAAGTTAACAGCTCTATTACCTTACCAGCCACTACCCCCCTGAAGATCTCCCTACCTTGTCTTCACCCAGCCGGGCAGAACTCTTCATCCGATCCGGGCAATGTCTTCATCCAAGTGGCAAAGAAGAAGTCTTCCATCCGGTGATGTCTTCAATCAAGTGGCAGAGAAGAGGTCCTCCATCGGGGCGAAGTTTTCTTCCAAGCGGCATCTTTAATCTTCTTTCTTCGCTCCTCCGACGCGGAACATCCATCCGGCATGACGACTTCCAGACGAATGAGGTTCCTTTAAATGACGTCATCCAAGATGGCGTCCATCGAATTCCGATTGGCTGATAGGATTCTATCAGCCAATCGGAATTAAGGTAGAAAAATCTGATTGGCTGATTGAATCAGCCAATCAGATTCAAGTTCAATCCGATTGGCTGAACCAATCGGTTCAGGTTGAGCGCTTCTCTCTTTTTATTTATGCAAATTATGACACTTAGGGAAGTTTGAAGATGCCGCTTGGAAGAAAACTTTGCCCCGATGGAGGACCTCTTCTCTGCTGCTTGATTGAAGACATCGCCGGATGGAAGACTTCTTCTTTGCCGCTTGGATGAAGAAATCGCCGGATGGAAGACTTCTTCTCTGCCGCTTGATTGAAGACATCGCCCGGATCGGATGAAGAGTTCTGCCCGGCTGGGTGAAGAAAAGGTAGGGAGATCTTCAGGGGGGTAGTGTTAGGTTTATTTAAGGGGGGTTTGGGTTAGAGTAGGGGTATGTGAGTGGTGGGTTGTAATGTTGGGGGGTGGTATTGTGTTTTATTTTTACAGGCAAAAGAGCTGATTTTTTGGGGGGCATGCCCCACAAAAGGCCCTTTTAAGGGCTGGTAAGGTAATAGAGCTGTTAACTTTTTTAATTTAGAATAGGGTAGGGACATTTTTTTATTTTGGGGGGCTTTATTATTTTATTAGGGAGCTTGGAATAGGTGTAATTAGCTTAAAAATCTTGTAATCTTTTTTATTTTTTGCAATTTAGTGGTTTTTTTTTGTAATTTAGTTTAGTTTATTTAATTGTATTTTAGTTTAGATATTTGTAGTTTATTTAATTTGTTGATAGTGTAGGTGTATTTGTAACTTAGCTTAGGATTTATTTTACAGGTCAATTGGTAATTATTTTAACTAGGTAGCTATTAAATAGTTATTAACTATTTAATAGCTATTGTACCTAGTTAAAATAAATACCAAGTTACCTGTAAAATAAATATAAACCCTAAAATAGCTACAATGTAATTATTAATTACATTGTAGCTATCTTAAGGTTTATTTTATAGGTAAGTATTTAGATTTAAATAGGAATAATTTAATTAATAATATTAATATTAATTAGATTTATTTTAATAAGAATTTAGTTAGGGATGTTAGAGTTAGATATTATACTTAATATATATATATATATATATATATATATATATATATATATATATATATATATATATATATATATATATATATATATATATATATATTATAATAACGATATTAACTATATTAACCCTAATATAATTAGGGTTAATATAGTTAATATATATAATAACTATATTAACTATATTAACCCTAATATAATTAGGGTTAATATAGTTAATATAGCTGGTGGCGGTGTAGGGGGATTAGATTAGGGGTTAATCTATTTAATATAGCTGGCGGCGGTATAGGGGGATTAGATTAGGGATTAATCTATTTAATATAGCTGGCGGCGGTATAGGGGGATTAGATTAGGGGTTAATCTATTTAATATAGCTGGCGGAGGTATAGGGGGATTAGATTAGGGGTTAATTAATTTAATATAGCTGGCGGCAGGGTAGGGGGATTAAATTAGGGGTTAATAATTTTAATATAGCTGGCGGCAGGGTAGGGGGATTAGATTAGGGGTTAATAATTTTAATATAGCTGGCGGCGGGGTAGGGGGATTAAATTAGGGGTTAATAATTTTAATATAGCTGGTGGCGGTGTAAGGGGCTCACATTAGGGGGTAGTTAATGTAGATGGCGGCAGGGTAGGAGCTTACATTAGGGGGTAGTTAATGTAGATGGCGGCGGGGTAGGAGCTCACATTAGGGGGTAGTTAATGTAGGTGGCAGCGGGGTAGGAGCTCACATTAGGGGGTAATATAGATAATGTAGGTGGGGGCGGGGTCCGGGAGCGGCGGTTTAGGGGTTAATAACTTTATTAAGTGGCGGCAGGGTCCGGGAGTGGCGGTTTAGGGGTTAATACATTTTTTATTGTTAGGATAGTGAGGGGGGATAGCGGATAGAGGGGTATACGTGTCGGGCTATGTTTGGGAGGCGTGTTAGACAGTACGGGAGATTTAATAATTTAGTCAGGTTTTGTAGGCACCAGCAGTTTCTAATGTGCCGTAAGTCACTGGCGACTCCAGAAATTTGTACTTACGCAGATTTCTGGACATCGCTGGTTTATCCGACTTACGGCACTTTAGCATCTGACGGCGCCGTATATAGGATAGCTCGAGTTGCGAGCTGAAACTACGGGCAGCGGGGGTTCCCTCGCTTGCGCCGTAAACTACGATCTTTATCGGATCGCGCCCCTGATGAGCCTATGAAGATGTATCCTTTATTTAAAGATTCCAAGAGAAGCACAACTGAAACATAACTAAATTGGAAAGTTGTTTAAAAGTGCATGTTCCATCTTAATCATGAAAGCTTCATTTTAACTTTACTGTCCCCTCAAGAAATTCTATAAGCTTAAAAAAGAAGCCTTGGAACCAACTCCATATTAAGTTAAACTTTCTTTTATTAAACAACCTAAAGAGATACAAAACCCCAAATTTTTCTTTCATGATTCAGATAGACCATACAGTTTTCAAATATTTTCCAATTTACTTTTATTACCAATTTTGATTCATTCTCTTGGTATCCTTTATTTAAGGGACAGCAATGCACTACTGGGAGATAGCTGAACACATCAGTAAGCCAAGGATAAGAGTTATAAATATGCAGCCACCAATCAGCAACTAGCCCCCAGTTTCTGAGCTTGCCTAGGTGTGCTTTTCAAATGATTCCAAGAGAAAAAGCAAATTAGATAAAAGTACATTGGAATGGTGTTTAAAATGGTATGCTCTATCTGAAAAAAGGAAAGACATTGTTTTGGATTTCATGGCCCATAAGTTATAAGCAGGAATCTCAAAATATAACAAATATAACCCGACCACAATAGTAGCAATATTCCTTGGGCATTTCCATCTAATCATAAGACTATAGAAACTCTATGTTAGCGATGTCAACAGCTGTTAATAACTTAGCAAAATATACAAAAATGGTTCAACTGATTAGTTTGGCTTTGTTATTAAACAAAACTGAGGCTGTTAAATATAATGTATTAATCTGTAATATGAAGGCATCTATAGCCTTCCGCGTTGGTATAGGATTATGAATTATGCAAGATTGTATTTACATACATATATTAATTTCACATTTCTTAATAGAATCTCTTTCATGTTATTCTCTTACGGGTAGATTACGAGTTTTGCGTTAAGAGGGGTGCGGTGCTAACGTGCAGTTTCTTCTCACCGCTCACTTTCCTACAGCGCTGGTATTACAGGTTTTTACAAACCCGGCGTTAAAAGGCAAGAAATGAGTGTAGAGCAAAATTGTGCTCCATACCACACTCCAATACCAGCGCTGCTTATTGAGTGGTGAGCTGATTATACGTGCTCGTGCACGATTTCTCCATAGACATCAATGGGGAGAGCCGGCTGAGAAAAAGTCTAACACCTGCAAGAAAGCAGCATAAAACTCAGTAACGCAGCCCCATTGATTCCTATGGGGAAACTAAAGTTATGTTTACACCTAACACCCTAACATGAACCCCAAGTCTAAACACCCCTAATCTTACACTTATTAACCCCTAATCTGCCGCCCCAGACATTGCAGACACCTGTATTATACTTATTAACCCCTAATCTGCTGCTCCGGACATCGCCGCCACCTACATTATACTTATGAACCCCTAATCTGCTGCCCCCAACATCGCCGACACCTACATTATATTTAATAACCCCTAATCTCACTCCCCCAATGTCGCCGCAACCTACCTACATTTATTAACCCCTAATCTGCCGCCTCCAACATCGCCGTCACTATTCTAAATTTATTAACCCCTAAACCTAAGTCTAACCTTAACACCCCCTAACTTAAATATAATTTAAATAAATCTAAATACAAATGACTATCATTACCTAAATTATTCCTATTTAAAACTAAATACTTACCTGTAAAATAAACCCTAAGATAGCTACAATATAAATAATAGTTACATTGTAGTTAGTTTAGGGTTTATTTTTATTTTACAGGCATGTTTTTATTTATTTTAACTAGGTAGAATAGTTACTAAATAGTTATTAACTATTTGATAACTACCTAGCTAAAATAAATACAAATTGACCTGTAAAATAAAACCTAACCTAAGTTACAATAACACCTAACACTACACTACAATTAAATAAATTCCCTACATTAAATACAATTTAATAAATTAAATAAAATTAGCTAAATTAGTAAAAAAAAATAAACACTAAATTACAGAAAATAAAAAACAAATTACAAGATCTTTAAACTTATTACACCTAATCTAATAGCCCTATCAAAATAAATAAAGCCCAGAATAAAAAAAAACCTAGCCTAAACTAAACTACCAATAGCCCTTAAAAGGGCCTTTTGCGGGGCATTGCCCCCAAGAAATCAGCTCTTTTACCTGTAAAACAATTACAAACAACCCCGCAACAGTAAAACCCACCACCCACACAACCAAACCCCCCAAATAAAACCCTAACTAAAAAAACCTAAGCTCCCCATTGCCCTGAAAAGGGCATTTGGATGGGCATTGCCCTTTAAAGGGCATTTAGCTCTATTGCTGCCCAAAGCCCTAACCTAAAAAATAAACCCACCCAATACACCCTTAAAAAATCCTAACACTAACCCCTGAAGATTCACTTACCGGGAGAAGTCTTCATCCAAGCGGCAAGATGTCCTCAACGAAGCCGGCAGAAGTGGTCCTCCAGACGGGCAGAAGTGGTCCTCCAGACGGGCAGAAGTTTTCATCCAGACGGCATCTTCTATCTTCATCCTTCCAACGTGGAGTGGCTCCATCTTCAAGCCATCCGGCACAGAGCATCCTCTTCAATCGATGGCTTCTTCAGAATGAATGTACCTTTAAGTGATGTCATCCAAGATGGCGTCCCTTAGATTCAGATTGACTGATAGAATTCTATCAGCCAATCGGAATTAAGGTAGAAAAAATCCTATTGGCTGATGCAATCAGCCAATAGGATTGAGCTGGCATTCTATTGGCTGTTCCAATCAGCCAATAAAATGTGAGCTCAATCCTATTGGCTGACTGGATCAGCCAATAGGATTGAAGTTTAATCCTATTGCATCAGCCAATAGGATTTTTTCTACATTAATTTCGATTGGCTGATAGAATTCTATCAGCCAATCGAAATATAAGGGACGCCATCTTTGATGATGTCACTTAAAGGTACATTCATTCTGAGGAAGTGGACGATTGAAGAGGATGCTCGGCGCTGGATGTCTTGAAGATGGAGCCGCTCCGCGTCGGAAGGATGAAGATAGAAGATGCCGTCTGTATGAAGACTTCTGCCCGTCTGGAGGACCGCTTCGTTGAGGACATCTTGCCGCTTGGATGAAGACTTCTGGTAAGTGAATCTTCGGGGGTTAGTGTCAGGATTTTTTAAGGGTGTATTGGGTGGGTTTATTTTTTAGGCTAGGGCTTTGGGCAGCAACAGAGCTAAATGCCCTTTTAAGGGCAATGCCCATCAAAATGCCCTTTTCAGGGCAATGGGGAGCTTAGGTTTTTTTAGTTAGGGTTTTATTTCGGTGGTTTGGTTGAGTGGGTGGAGGGTTTTACTGTTGGGGGGGGGGTTGTTTGTATTTTTTTTGTTACAGGTAAAAGAGCTGATTTCTTTGGGGCAATGCCCCACAAAAGGCCTTTTTAAGGGCTATTGGTAGTTTAGTTTAGGCTAGGTTTTTTTTTTATTTTGGGTCGGCTTTATTTATTTGATAGGGCTATTAGATTAGGTGTAATTAGTTTAAAGATCTTGTAATTTGTTTTTTATTTTCTTTAATTTAGTGGTTTTTTTGGTGGTAATTTACCTAATTTTATTTAATTTATTTAATTATATTTAATGTAGGGAATTTATTTAATTATAGTGTGGTGTTAGGTGTTATTGTAACTTAGGTTAGGTTTTATTTTACAGGTAAATTTGTATTTATTTTAGCTAGGTAGTTATTAAATAGTTAATACCTATTTAGTAACTATTCTACCTAGTTAAAATAAATACAAACTTGCCTGTAACATAAAAATAAACCCTAAGCTAGCTACAATGTAACTATTAGTTATATTGTAGCTAGCTTAGGGTTTTTTTTATAGGTAAGTATTTAGTTTTAAATAGGAATAATTTAGGTAATGATAGTAATTTGTATTTAGATTTTTTTAAATTATATTTAAGTTAGGGGGTGTTAGGGTTAGACTTAGGTTTAAAGGGTTAATAAATTTAGAATAGTGGTGACGACGTTGGGGATGGCAGATTAGGGATTAATAAATGTAGGTAGGTGGCGGCGATGTTGGGGGCAGCAGATTAGAGGTTAATAAATATAATGTAGGTGGCAGCGATGTCCGGAGTGGAAGATTTGGGGTTAATAAGTATAATGTAGGTGGCGGCTATGTGGGGGGCAGCAGATTAGGGGTTAATAATATTTAATTAGTGTTTGCGAGGCGGGAGTGCGGCGGTTTAGGGGTTAATATGTTTATTCTAGTGGAGGCGATGTCCGGAGTGGCAGATTAGGGGTTGAAAATTTTATTTTAGTTTTTGCGATGCAGGAGGGCCTCGGTTTAGGGGTTAATAGGTAGTTTATGGGTGTTGATTTGTGGTAAGGCCAAAAAAGTGTGCGGTGTCCCTAAACCTGCAAGACTCGTAATACCAGCAGGCTTAAAAAAGCAGCGTTAGGACCTGTTAACGCTGCTTTTTAAGCTTACCGCACAACTCGTAATCTAGCCGACTGATTGTCAGAAGCCAGGGGACAATCTTGATATATATATATATATATATATATATATATATATATATATATATATATATATATATATTTATATATATATATATTCGTTTTTTATTTTATTTTTAAAGAAAACTATTTGTAGCAGTCATACATCATAGTATCAATGATTCTTTTTTTAATTTGTTTACAAATTTATTTTTGCTATAGTTTGATAGTTTACTATTGTATTTAAATTATGCATCAATCAAAATTATAATATTGATATGTTAATTAATCCTCTTGAATTACATGTTAAAAACCCCAAGCTTTGATACATGCTTTTGATGCACTCAGCTCTGATGTAGATTTATCTATTGGAGTATGTGTTTTATTGATCTGTGCATTAATAAAGAATTTGTTGTATATTATCCTTGATAAATTGGCCTGAGATTTTGAAAAAAAAAGGTTTTTCACAATTCAATGTGAAACACCACCAAAGATGTGTTGCAATGAGCTTTTGGTATTTGTTGACTCCCAAGCAGATTAAAAAATATACATAAAAAAGGAGTATCACATGATTTCCAAGCATGTTCTCTCAGGGATTTTCAGAAATCTTCATAGATGTAAAAGGCAAGGGGCCCAGATTAATGTTAGATAATAAATTTGATATCGATGGTGATTTCCTATTAAGGATAAATCCTATTTTTTTTATTGAAAAATACGAATTCTCTTTCTACTATCATGCAGTAAATCACCACCATTTATAGAGAAAATAAGTAGGAAAAATACCTATGAAAAATAAATAGACTCTGTGGGGCTTATTTATCAAATTTTGGGCGGACATGATTCGCTGTAGCGAATCATGTCTGCCCAACATCGCTTGTGCAATGCCGCCCCCTGGACATTCGCGGCCAATCGGCTGCTAGCAGGGGGTGTCAATCATCCCGATCATATCTGATCGGGATGATTGCAGTTCCCCGCTACTTCTTAACTCCTGTTTCCGGCTTGCCGGAAGGCTTGTGCGGAAAAAGTAGCATCCGCTGCTTGATAAATCGGCCCTAGGACTACACACAATTCAAATTTCACAGAGTTCAAAACCCATATGACAATAAATGCATGTTTCTACCACTGTCCATACTCACATAAAGTAAAAATAATTTAAAATAAAACACCATACAGTGGCATCTCTAGAAAATAGTTATAAGGGGAACTTCCTGGAGACACCCCTTTGTTAAGGGGTAGACCCAGGATTTGAGGGGTGGGACTGTTGGTCATTGGGCAGGACTGGGTGGTGCATGGGTAGTGTAAGGTTGGTCCATCTGAAAAAGATTTTTGCTCTACATAAAGATGGCCTAGGCTATAAGAAGATTGCTAATACCCTGAAACTGAGCTGCAGCACGGTGGGCAAGACCATACAGCGGTTTAACAGGACAGGTTCCACTCAAAACATGCCTCGCCATGGTCGACCATAGAAGTTGAATGCACATGCTCAGCGTGATATCCAGAGGTTGTCTTTGGAAAATAGACGTATAAGTGCTGCCAACATTGCTGCAGAGGTTGAAGGGGTGGGGGGTCAGCCTGTTAGTGTTTAGACCATATGCCGCACACAGCATCAAATTGGTCTGCATGGCTGTCATCCCAGAAGGAAGCCTCTTATAAAGATGATGCAAAAGAAAGCCCGCAAAATGTTTGCTGAAGACAAGCAGACTAAGGAAATGGATTACTGGAACCATGTCCTGTGGTCCGATGAGACCAAGATAAACTTATTTGGTTCAGATGGTGTCAAGTGTGTGTGGCAGCAACCAGGTGAGGAGTACAAATACAAATGTGCTTTGCCTACAGTCAAGCATGGTGGTGGGAGTGTCATAATCTGGGCCTGCATGAGTGCTGCCGGCACTGGGGAGCTACAGTTCATTGAGGGAACCATAAATGCCAACATGTACTGTGACATCCTGTAGCAGAGCATGATCACCTAACTTCAGAGACTGGGCCAAAGGGTATTATTCCAACATGATAACGATCCCAAACACACCTCCAAGATGACCACTGCCTTGCTAAAGAAGCTGAGGGTAAAGGTGATGTACTGGCCAAGCATGTCTCTAGACCTAAACCCTATTGAGCATCTGGGGGCATACTCAAACGGAAGGTGGGGGAGCGCAAGATCTCTAACATTCACCAGCTCTGTGATGTCATCATGGAGAAGTGGAAGAGAACTCCAGTGGCAACTTGTGAAGCTCTGGTGAACTCCATGCCCAAGTAATGGTGCCCACACAAAACATTGACACTTTTGGAAATTTCCACTTAAGGGTGTACTCACTTTTGTTGCCAACAGTTTAGACATTAATGGGTGTGTGTTAATTTATTTTGAGGGGACAGCAAATTTACACTTAAATTTACAGTTATACAGGCTGTACATTCACTACTTTATATTGTAGCAAAGTGTAATTTCTTCAGTGACAAATAAAGATATAATAAAATATTTACAAAAATGTGAGGGGTGTACTCACTTTTGTGAGATACTGTATATATATATATATATATATATATATATATATATACATATATATATATATATATATATATATATATATATATATTTGTGTTTTACTGTCTATGTACTTTACATTTATTATATTTCAATGTTCTTCGCTTTCAGGATAATGTCCTTTTAATTGTAAATACATATTTCTCTATATATTTATATGTACCTATATCTATATATCTACTCCTACAGCTATAAAGGTATGGATATGCATTTTACATGAATAGTATCTGAAATATATATTTAATAATAAAAAGTTCATTATATTCTATTTGAAGAACTTAGGAAATTGAAATATGCGTAATGCTCATTGGGGTTCGCAACATTGTCAGGTTAGCACACATGAAGAATTGCTATCTTCAAATTGTGTTATTGAAATATTAAATATAAAATATTTTTTAAAAATTATTAAAAATTACTTACAATTATTATACACTATTATATTATTATACTGTACAATATTCTAAATAATATATATATATATATATATATACGTTGATTGGAGTAGCCGTGTTAGTCCAGAGATTCAGATATATCTAAATACTGGGTATTGCTTCGGACTTGAGAAAGGAAGGCATTCTTCTGAAGGCTTGTCAACTTATAAATGTATAGTTAGTCCAATAAAAAAGTATCATTGCTCAATGCAATACTCTTGTTATTTTGATATCTAAATAAATAAAAATTATTGCACAGTTTTGATTTATAGACAAGGTAAAACGTGTATTAATATAACTGTGTTGGTTATGCAAAACTGGAGAATGGGTAATAAAGGGATTATCTATCCTTTTAAAAAATAAAAATTTTCAAGTAGATTATCCCTTTAACATTTAGTAAAGACTTAAAGAAAACATTAACTAAGAACATGTTCAAGAGAAGCCAGGTAAGCTAATGTTTATGTTGCCAGACATGTGCATGCCTACGGGAGTTTAAGAAGCTAAAGTGTAATCTCTGATAGCAAAAATTAAGTAAAACAATTAAATACTGGAAAAATTAACAGTTAACATAAATACAATCTAGGCCACTATTTCTATGGGATCTTATCTCTTGATAATATTTATAGCAGTTTGTCTCCCTCTTAATGTCTGCAGTTTCAACCAGTCTATCTACCCTCAAACTGTTTTTTTATTAACATCAGTGTAACTGCCTTAGTGCAGCTACCTGAGTCCGATACTGCAACTCATCCTCCATTTATTTCTGCCAAACTTGTTGGATTTCTGTTTTTGTAGGGCATTTATTTTAATAAACAAAAAATGAAAAGTTATATTTTAAGTAACTACTTTCCTGCAGTCTCAAACTATGGATGGAATAGAGATGGGTAGATGAGCACTATCAATATATCCTTGGGTTCAATATATTCTTAGATTACAAAAACACATTTAAGTAAATTATCCATTATCAGTTTTGAATAGATATAACCATAACCAACTGTTTACCTAATTTAAAGGGATATTAAACAGTATTGTCCAGATTACAAATGGCGCCTAATATTTCCCCCCCCACTCGAGCGCTGCTATCAAAGAAAAAAATATTACAGCTGCATTAGCATATTACAAGTTAAATGTAAAAAATTAGTGCACGAATGAAAGACAGGGGCACTCTAACATCATGACTTGGGATTTTGCGACCACGCCCAGCTCTAAGGATCAACAAGAAGGCACTTTCCACTATTACATTGTATGGAAAAGCAAAATTAAAAAAAAATAATTAGTGAACACATTGCATGCAATAAAATAATCAACAAAATGTTTACCAATAATAAGATTTAAACCATGTGCACAAAGAACACATTGAAACAAGGAAACCCATTCAAATCAAGTATATAACTTCTAATTGTAGCCCGAATTCTGTCCAAGCTCATTAGCATAAAGTTGCATAAATTATTATAAATCTGGAACTAAAGCTGCTAGGACTGATTTTAAACGATCACTTACTTAGTATTAGATTCCAATACACTTTTGATCATGGTGGCATTTTTGATCATATTTGTATATTCAATCTTTATTTTCAACTTTGACTCAAACCAGATTTGGGCCAGATTACAAGTGGCGCGCAAAATAATTTTTTTGCTTGCCCGATAACTGCACTCAAAGTAAAAATGTATCGCATTTTAAGAAAAAGTATGAAAAAAGCAGGTAAATCTTTATTTAAAACTTAACTTTTACTCAATTCTTTTTTTCTTTTTTTTTAAATAATGGCTGTAATGCTGTTAGAAAGCACAGTCAGTGAACAGTTAAAAGAAAAAACAGTTCCCAACACTGTCGCATTTCACATCTGCTTCCTCAATGTGATAAGGGGGAACCAGAGAGGCTTCCTAACAGCATTACAGCCATTATTTTATTTGATTAAACAGTTTTGTAAATGTAAATATGGGTAAAAAGCGTGTGGGGTGATAAAGGGAAGCCAGTGAGAATTATACAACTAAGTGGAATCCCTCAATTTTATTTAAATACTACAAAATAATTGTGGCTGTAAGCAAAACTATTTTCTGCCAGCTAGGGATGTGTTTTTAATTTATTTAGTTGACATATTTTGCTACTTAGAAGGATATACAATTTCCTTTTTTTTAAAAAAAAGAAATTGAGTAAAAGTTAAGTTTTAAATAAAGGTTTACCTGCCTTTTTAAAACTTTTTTTTTTATCAAAATGTGAATTCTAATACTCAGATTCTTCTTTCTGAGTTTATGTTAAAATAGCAGGGCTACACACAAGTATTACCTTGTTTCATACTATTACATGTTTGGATGTTTAGTGCACATATTACAAGTTGAAAGGAAAAAGTTAATGCACAAGCGAAAGACCAATGCGAACTAACTTCAGGACTTCAGATATAATGTCCCCACATGCTCCCCAAAGACTTCTATGGGGCGCGCTAAACAAAGCCAACAAACTTTTAGTTATCGCTCACGCTCGAACCCAGAACTGCGCTATTTCTATATAAATATGGTTAATTTTTTAAAAATATTTATCTATACCTATATATCTATATGCATATACACAGATATAGCTATATATATATATATATATATATATATATATATATATATATATATAATGATAGTTGTGGGATAAGTACTCTCACCTCCTTCTCAGTAAACGGCCAGGGTGACAGGAACAGTGGTTATTTATAGTATAAAGTAGATCCGCACTCACTGGACTTTAAAAAAACAAAACGTGGTTTATCGTTGTGACATTTGGGAGATCAAACCGTCCCCTTCATCAGATTTGATCTCCGAAACGTCACAACAATAAACCACGTTTTTTTTTTTCAAAGTCTTCTTTATACTATAAGATCTACTTTATACTATATATATATATATATATATATATATATATATATATATATATATATATATATTATATATTAAAAAATAAAAATAACATTTCTTTATTCTAAGTGAAGAACACAGCTATTTAAAGTTTTATCTATTCAAAACACATTGAAAATCTATTCAAAACACATTTTACTTTCAACTTGTACTACAAAAGTAAAAATGGGAGAGCTATGGATTGTTCTCACGCGATGTTAGTGCACTATTTTTACACGCCAATCTAGGCCAAAGTGTTTAGCAGTCTGATTGGTCTTTCAGTATGCCACACAGCGGTTTATCTGCCCATTAGCTGGATTGGAATCTAGACTAAAGCCTGGTACATTGCATGTTTGGTAAATAAGCTATTAGAATTCCCTTTGGTACAAAACACAGCAACCAACCCATCAACTGACAAGTGTTTATGGAAGTTTCTGTGATATCTCCCATAATGATTTATCACTTATAATTCCTGGTAAGTAAGAACAAGTCAGGAATCTAACAGCAACATCAGAACTACAGATTTTTTATTTTAACTGTTAATAGTAATTTTGAAAAAATTATAATTATGACTATCACCTAGATTACGAGTCTTGCATTAGGGTTAAAAAGCGGTAAGAGGTCCTAATGCTGCTTTTTTCCTAACGCTGGTATTACGAGTCTTGAAATGACAGGTGTACCGCTCACTTTTTTGGTCAGACTCGAAAATACCGCAAATCCACTTACGTCAAATGCGTATCCTATATTTTCAATGGGACTTGCATAACGCCGGTATTATGAGTATTACAAAAAGTGAGCGGTAGACCCTCTCCTGTCAAGTCTGGTACCGCATTTAAAAGTCAGTAGTTAAGAGTTTTATGGGCTAAAGCTGTAACATAAAAATCTTAACTAAAGTGCTAAAAAGTACACTAACACCCATAAACTACCTATTAACCCCCAAACCGAGCCCCCCCCCACATCGCAAACACTAAATAAAAATGTTTAACCCCTAATCTGCCGACATCGCTGCCACTATAAAAAATATATTAATCCCTAAACCGCCGCCCTCCCGCATCGCAAACACTAGTTTAATTTTATTAACCCCTAATCTGCCGTCCCTAACATTGCCAACACCTACCTACATTTATTAACCCCTAATCTGCCGTCCCCAACGTCGCCGCAACTATATTAAAGTTATTAACCCCTAAATCTAAGTCTAACCCTAAACCTAACCCCCTAACTTAAATATAATTTAAATAAATCTAAATAAAATTACTTCAATTCACTAAATTATTCCTATTTAAAACTAAATACTTACCGATAAAATAAACCATAAGCTAGCTACAATATAACTAATAGTTACATTGTATCTTTCTTAGGGTTTATGTTTATTTTACAGGCAACTTTGTATTTATTTTAACTAGATAGAATAGTTATTAAATAGTTATTAACTATTTAATAGCTACCTAGTTAAAATAAATTCAAATTTACCTGTAAAATAAATCCTAACCTAAGTTACAATTATACCTAACACTACACTATAATTAAATTAATTACCTAAACTAACTACAATTAAATAGTGATGTCACAAATAGTTTGCCGGCGAATAGTTCGATCCGCCCCCTATTGGTCATCATTGAGTAATACTTTGACCCTGTACCTCACAGTCAGCAGGCACATTCCAGCCAATAAGCAGCAGACCCTCCCTCCCAGACCCTCCTACCTCCTGGACAGCATCCATTTTAGATTTATTCGGAAGCTGCATTCTTAGGGAGAGGAGGGACAGTGTAGCTGCTGCTGATTAATAGGGAAATTGATAGCTAGGCTAGTGTATTCAGTGTCCACTACAGTCCTGAAGGACTCATCTGATCTCTGCTGTAAGTACAGCATCCCAAAAAGCCTTTTTTAGCGCTGTTTTTTCCCCCTGTGTAATCTAATTGCAGTTGCCTGCCTGCCAGTGTGTGTGCCAGGCTCACAGCGTATACTGTGCCCACTTGCCCAGTGCCACCACTCATATCTGGTGTAACAGTAGTGTAAATTTAAAAAAAAAAAAAAAACTTTTTTGACTGTGAAACATCAATCTGCTTGTATAATCTAATTGCAGTTGTCTGCCTGCCAGCGTGTGTGTCAGGCTCACAGCGTATACTGTGCCCACTTGCCCAGTGCCACCACTCATATCTTGTTTAATAGTAGTGTAAGTGTACATTTAAAACAAAAAAAAAATTTTGGACTGTGAAACATCAGTCTGCTTTTTTGTCTCAGGCTCACAGCGTATACTGTGCCCACTTGCCCAGTGCCACCACTCATATCTTGTTTAATAGTAGTGTAAGTGTACATTTAAAAAAAAAAAAAAAATTTCACTGTGAAACATCAGTCTGCTTTTTTGTGTCAGGCTCACAGCGTATACTGTGCCCACTTGCCCAGTGCCACCAATCATATCTTGTTTAATAGTAGTGTAAGTGTACATTTAAAAAAAACAAAAACTTTTTGGACTGTGAAACATCAGTCTGCTTTTTTGTGTCAGGCTCACAGCGTATACTGTGCCCACTTGCCCAGTGGCACCACTCATATCTTGTTTAATAGTAGTGTAAGTGTACATTTAAAAAAAACAAAAAACTTTTTTGACTGTGAAACATCAGTCTGCTTTTTTGTGTCAGACTCACAGCGTAAACTGTGCCCACTTGCCCAGTGGCACCACTCATATCTTGTTTAATAGTAGTGTAAGTGTACATTTAAAAAAAAAAAAAATCTTTTTGGACTGTGAAACATCAATCTGCTTGTATAATCTAATTGCAGTTGCCTGCCTGCCAGCGTGTGTGTCAGGCTCACAGCGTTTACTGTGCCCATTTGCCCAATGCCACCACTCATATCTTGTTTAATAGTAGTGTACATTTAAAAAAAAAAAAACTTTTTTGACTGTGAAACATCAGTCTGCTTTTTTGTGTCAGGCTCACAGCGTATACTGTGCCCACTTGCCCAGTGCCACCACTCATATCTTGTTTAATAGTAGTGTAAGTGTACATTTAAAAAAAAAAAACTTTTTTGACTGTGAAACATCAGTCTGCTTTTTTGTGTCAGGCTCACAGCGTATACTGTGTCCACTTGCCCAGTGCCACCACTCATATCTTGTTTAATAGTATTATAAGTGTACATTTAAAAAAAAAAAACTTTTTGGACTGTGAAACATAAGTCTTTGTGTCAGGCTCACAGTGTATACTGTGCCTACTTGCCCAGTGCCACCACTCATATCTTGTTTAATAGTAGTGTAAGTGTACATTTTAAAAAAATAAATAAACTTTTTGGACTGTGAAACATCAGTCTGCTTTTTTGTGTCAGACTCACAGCGTATACTGTGCCCACTTGCCCAGTGGCACCACTCATATCTTGTTTAATAGTAGTGTAAGTGTACATTAAAAAAAAAACTTTTTTGACTGTGAAACATCAGTCTGCTTTTTGTGTCAGACTCACAGTGTATACTGTGCCCACTTGCCCAGTGGCACCACTCATATCTTGTTTAATAGTAGTGTAAGTGTACATTTAAAAAAAAAAACCTTTTTTGACTGTGAAACATCAGTCTGCTTTTTTGTGTCAAGCTCACAGCGTATACTGTGCCCACTTGCCCAGTGCCACCACTCATATCTTGTTTAATAGTAGTGTAAGTGTACATTTAAGATAAAAAAAACTTTTTGGACTGTGAAACATCAGTCTGCTTTTTTGTGTCAGGCTCACAGCGTATACTGTGCCCACTTGCCCAGTGCCACCACTCATATCTTGTTTAATAGTAGTGTAAGTGTACATTTAAAAAAAAACAACCTTTTTTGACTGTGAAACATCAGTCTGCTTTTTTGTGTCAAGCTCACAGCGTATACTGTGCCCACTTGCCCAGTGCCACCACTCATATCTTGTTTAATAGTAGTGTAAGTGTACATTTAAGATAAAAAAAACTTTTTGGACTGTTAAACATCAGTCTGCTTTTTTGTGTCAGGCTCACAACGTATACTGTGCCCACTTGCTCAGTGCCACCACTCATATCTTGTTTAATAGTAGTGTAAGTGTACATTTAAAATAAAAAAAACTTTTTGGACTGTTAAACATCAGTCTGCTTTTTTGTGTCAGGCTCACAGCGTATACTGTGCCTACTTGCCCAGTGCCACCACTCATATCTTGTTTAATAGTAGTGTAAGTGTACATTTAAAAAAAAAAAACTTTTTTGACTGTGAAACATCAGTCTGCTTTTTGTGTCAGACTCACAGCGTATACTGTGCCCACTTGCCCAGTGGCACCACTCATATCTTTTTTAATAGTAGTGTAAGTGTACATTTAAAAAAAAAAAACTTTTTGGACTGTGAAACATCAGTCTGCTTTTTGTGTCAGACTCACAGCGTATACTGTGCCCACTTGCCCAGTGCCACCACTTATATCTTGTTTAATAGTAGTGTAAGTGTCCATTTAAAAAAAAAAAAAAAACTTTTTGGACTGTGAAACATCAGTCTGCTTTTTTGTGTCAGGCTCACAGCGTATACTGTGCCCACTTGCCCAGTGCCACCACTCATATCTTGTTTAATAGTAGTGTAAGTGTACATTTAAAAAAAAAAAAAAACTTTTTGGACTGTGAAACATCATTCTGCTTTTTTGTCTCAGGCTCACAGCGTATACTGTGCCCACTTGCCCAGTGCCACCACTTATATCTTGTTTAATAGTAGTGTAAGTGTAAATTTAAAAAAAAAAAACTTTTTGGACTGTGAAACATCAGTCTGCTTTTTTGTCTCAGGCTCACAGTGTATACTGTGCCCACTTGCCCAGTGCCACCACTCATATCTTGTTTAATAGTAGTGTAAGTGTACATTTAAAACAAAAAAAACTTTTTGGACTGTGAAACATCAGTCTGCTTTTTTGTGTCAGGCTCACAGCGTATACTGTGCCTACTTGCCCAATGCCACCACTCATATCTTGTTTAATAGTAGTGTAAGTGTACATTTAAAAAAAAACTTTTTTCACTGTGAAACATCAGTCTGCTTTTTTGTGTCAGACTCACAGCGTATACTGTGCCTACTTGCCCAATGCCACCACTCATATCTTGTTTAATAGTAGTGTAAGTGTACATTTAAAAAAAAAAAAAACTTTTTGGACTGTGAAACATCAGTCTGCTTTTTTGTGTCAGGCTCACAGCGTATACTGTGCCCACTTTCCCAGTGCCACCACTCATATCTTGTTTAATAGTAGTGTAAGTGTACATTTAAAAAAAAAAAAAACTTTTTTGACTGTGAAACATCAGTCTGCTTTTTTGTGTCAGACTCCCAGCGTATACTGTGCCTACTTGCCCAGTGCCACCACTCATATCTTGTTTAATAGTAGTGTAAGTGTACATTTAAAACAAAAAAAACTTTTTGGACTGTGAAACATCAGTCTGCTTTTTTGTGTCAGGCTCACAGCGTATACTGTGCCTACTTGCCCAATGCCACCACTCATATCTTGTTTAATAGTAGTGTAAGTGTACATTTAAAAAAAAACTTTTTTCACTGTGAAACATCAGTCTGCTTTTTTGTGTCAGACTCACAGCGTATACTGTGCCTACTTGCCCAATGCCACCACTCATATCTTGTTTAATAGTAGTGTAAGTGTACATTTAAAAAAAAAAAAAACTTTTTTGACTGTGAAACATCAGTCTGCTTTTTTGTGTCAGACTCCCAGCGTATACTGTGCCTACTTGCCCAGTGCCACCACTCATATCTTGTTTAATAGTAGTGTAAGTGTACATTTAATAAAATAAAAACTTTTTTTGACTGTGAAACATCAGTCTGCTTTTTTGTGTCAGGCTTACAGCGTATACTGTGCCCACTTGCCCAGTGCCACCACTCATATCTTGTTTAATAGTAGTGTAAGTGTACATTTAAAAAAAAAAAAACTTTTTGGACTGTGAAACATCAGTCTGCTTTTTTGTCTCAGGCTCACAGCGTATACTGTGCCCACTTGCCCAGTGCCACCACTCATATCTTGTTTAATAGTAGTGTAAATGTACATTTAAAAAAAAATGACAGCCAGAGGCAGGCCATCCCGCAGGTGCCGTCGTGGTCGTGGTGCTGTGATTCCCTTTGGCCATAGAATAATGCCCAGTGTTCAGAGGCCACGTACCATGAACTCGAAAAGTTCTGAGGACATAGTTAACTTTTTAACACAGGACACCCAATCTTCTATAGCTTTCGCTCGGAACCTTGACGCACCATCCTCCTCCAGCTTAGCTTCGGGCACCTCTCAAGTTACCACGCACCCACCTGCCGCCACAACCAACACTAGCACCACAGCTGCTTCACTTGATCTGTCAGATGAGTTATTTACACATCAGTTTGAAGAAATGAGTGATGTGCAACCATCATTGACAGACGATGTAGATAAGAGTGATATGTCTCAGTCAGGCAGCATTACAGACATGGACGTACGGTGTGATGATGATGATGTTGTACCCGCTGTTGCTTCCTTTGTTGATTTGTCAGATACAAGTGAAGTGGTTGATGATGATGATGCATCCGTGGATGTCACGTGGGTGCCCGCTAGAAGAGAAGAAGAACAGGGGAAAGATGGGGAGACAGAGAGGAGGAGGGAGATGAGTTGGAAGCAGGGGGAGGTCGTCGCAAGGAGCTATTGGCACAGTCAGACAGCATGCATCGGCACCCGGGGTCAGCCAGACAGCACGCCAATCAACGCATGCAGTTGCCACCACCAGAATGCCATCATCGCAGAGCTCAGCAGTGTGGCATTTTTTTTGTGTGTCTGCCTCTGACAACAGCGATGCCATTTGCAACCTGTGCCAAAAGAAACTGAGTCTTGGGAAGTCCAACACCCACCTAGGTACAACTGCTTTGCGAAGGCACATGATCGCACATCACAAATGCCTATGGGATCAACACATGCTCAGTGCCACCACTCATATCTTGTTTAATAGTAGTGTAAGTGTACATTTAAAATAAAAAAAACTTTTTGGACTGTGAAACATCAGTCTGCTTTTTTTGTGTCAGGCTCACAGCGTATACTGTGCCTACTTGCCCAATGCCACCACTCATATCTTGTTTAATAGTAGTGTAAGTGTACATTTAAAAAAAAACTTTTTTCACTGTGAAACATCAGTCTGCTTTTTTGTGTCAGACTCACAGCGTATACTGTGCCTACTTGCCCAATGCCACCACTCATATCTTGTTTAATAGTAGTGTAAGTGTACATTTAAAAAAAAAAAAACTTTTTTGACTGTGAAACATCAGTCTGCTTTTTTGTGTCAGACTCCCAGCGTATACTGTGCCTACTTGCCCAGTGCCACCACTCATATCTTGTTTAATAGTAGTGTAAGTGTACATTTAATAAAATAAAAACTTTTTTTGACTGTGAAACATCAGTCTGCTTTTTTGTGTCAGGCTTACAGCGTATACTGTGCCCACTTGCCCAGTGCCACCACTCATATCTTGTTTAATAGTAGTGTAAGTGTACATTTAAAAAAAAAAAAACTTTTTGGACTGTGAAACATCAGTCTGCTTTTTTGTCTCAGGCTCACAGCGTATACTGTGCCCACTTGCCCAGTGCCACCACTCATATCTTGTTTAATAGTAGTGTAAATGTACATTTAAAAAAAAATGACAGCCAGAGGCAGGCCATCCCGCAGGTGCCGTCGTGGTCGTGGTGCTGTGATTCCCTTTGGCCATAGAATAATGCCCAGTGTTCAGAGGCCACGTACCATGAACTCGAAAAGTTCTGAGGACATAGTTAACTTTTTAACACAGGACACCCAATCTTCTATAGCTTTCGCTCGGAACCTTGACGCACCATCCTCCTCCAGCTTAGCTTCGGGCACCTCTCAAGTTACCACGCACCCACCTGCCGCCACAACCAACACTAGCACCACAGCTGCTTCACTTGATCTGTCAGATGAGTTATTTACACATCAGTTTGAAGAAATGAGTGATGTGCAACCATCATTGACAGACGATGTAGATAAGAGTGATATGTCTCAGTCAGGCAGCATTACAGACATGGACGTACGGTGTGATGATGATGATGTTGTACCCGCTGTTGCTTCCTTTGTTGATTTGTCAGATACAAGTGAAGTGGTTGATGATGATGATGCATCCGTGGATGTCACGTGGGTGCCCGCTAGAAGAGAAGAAGAACAGGGGAAAGATGGGGAGACAGAGAGGAGGAGGGAGATGAGTTGGAAGCAGGGGGAGGTCGTCGCAAGGAGCTATTGGCACAGTCAGACAGCATGCATCGGCACCCGGGGTCAGCCAGACAGCACGCCAATCAACGCATGCAGTTGCCACCACCAGAATGCCATCATCGCAGAGCTCAGCAGTGTGGCATTTTTTTTGTGTGTCTGCCTCTGACAACAGCGATGCCATTTGCAACCTGTGCCAAAAGAAACTGAGTCTTGGGAAGTCCAACACCCACCTAGGTACAACTGCTTTGCGAAGGCACATGATCGCACATCACAAATGCCTATGGGATCAACACATGAGTACAAGCAGCACACAAACTCAATGCTGCCATCCTCCTCCTGGTCCAGCATCTTCAGCCACATCAACCACTGCTTTCCTCCTTGCCCCCTCTCAACCATCCGCCACTCCGTCTCTCGCCTTGAGCAGTTCCTGCTCATCACCAGCCCACAGTCAGGTGTCTGTCAAGGACAACTCTTAGCCCACCAGCTTTTACCATACAAGCTGGTGGAGTCTGAGGCGTTTAAAAAATTTGTAGCTATTGGGACACCGCAGTGGAAGGTACCCGGCCGAAATTTCTTTGATCAAAAGGCAATCCCCAACCTGTACTCGATTGTGCAAAAGGAAGTAATGGCATGTCTGGCACACAGTGTTGGGGCAAGGGTCCATCTGACCACTGATACCCGGTCTGCAAAGCATGGTCAGGGCAGGTATATCACCTACACTGCACAGTGGGTAAACCTGCTGACGGCTGCCAAGCATGGAATGTGTGGCTCTGCAGAGGAGTTGGTGACACCGCCACGACTTGCAGGCAGGCCTGCTGCCACCTCCTCTACTCCTCCTACTCCACCCTCTTCCATAACCTCCTCGGCTGAGTCCTCTTCTGCTGCTGTGTCTTGCTCCACATCAACGGCACCCCCCCAGCTCCCCAGGTACTATTCCACATCCTGGATACGGCAGTGTCACGCCGTCTTGGGGTTGACTTGCCTGAAAGCAGAGAGTCACACCGGACCAGCACTCCTGTCCGCCCTGAACGCACAGGTGGATCAGTGGCTAACTCCGCACCAACTGGAGATCGGCAAAGTGGTTAGTGACAACGGAAGCAATTTGGTGGCGGCATTGAATTTGGGCAAGTTGACACATGTGCCGTGCATGGCACATGTGTGTAGTCTGATTGTACAATGCTTTGTGCATAATTACCCATACTTACAGGACATCCTGAAGCAGGCTAGGAAGGTGTGTGGCCATTTCAGGCGTTCCTACACGGCCATGGCACACTTTTCAGATATCCAGCGGTGAAACAACATGCCAGTGAGGCTCTTGATTTGCGACAGCCCGACGCATTGGAATTCAACACTCCTAATGTTCGACCACCTGCTCTAACAAGAAAAAGCCATTAATGACTATTTGTATGACCGGGGTGCTAGGACAGCCTCTGCGGGGCTGGGAATTTTTTTGCCACGTTACTGGGTGCTCATGCGCAATGCCTGTAGGCTCATGCGTCCTTTTGAGGAGGTGACAAACCTAGTCAGTCGCATCGAAGGCACCATCAGCAACATCATACCATTTGTTTTCTTCCTGGAGCGTGCCCTGCGAAGAGTGCTGGATCAGGCCGTAGATGAGCGTGAAGAGGAAGAGGAAGAGTTGTGGTCACCATCACCACCAGAAACAGCCTTATCAGCATCGCTTGCTGGACCAGCGGCAACGCTGGAAGAGGATTGTGAGGAAGAGGAGTCAGAGGAGGAATGTGGCTTTGAGGAGGAGGAGGAAGACCAACCACAACAGGCATCCCAGGGTGCTCGTTGTCACCTATCTGGTACCCGTGGTGTTGTACGTGGCTGCAGGGAAGAAGATACCTTCAGTGAGATCACTGAGGACGAGGAACAGGACATGAGTAGCTCGGCATCCAACCTTGTGCAAATGGGGTCTTTCATGCTGTTGTGCCAGTTGAGGGACCCTCGTATAAAAAAGCTGAAGGAGAATGACCTGTACTGGGTGTCCACGCTACTAGACCCCCGGTATAAGCATAAAGTGCCTGAAATGTTACCGTATTACCGCAAGTCGGAAAGGATGCAGCAGTTCCAAAAGAAATTAAAAGTATGCTTTACACAGCGTATAAGGGTGATGTCACAGCACAACGGGAATCTAACAGGGGAAGAGGTGAAAGTAATCCTCCCCCTCCCATGACCACGCCGGCAAGGACAGGACGCTTTACAGATGTGTTGTTGATGGAGGACATGCGGAGCTTTTTAAGTCCTATGCATCACCACAGCCCTTCGGGGTCCACCCTCAGAGAACGATTCGACCGACAGGTAACAGTCTACCTCACTTTAACTGCAGATCTCGACACTCTGAGGAGCGATGAACCCCTTGACTACTGGGTGTGCAGGCTTGACCTGTGGCCTGAGCTATACCAATTTGCGATAGAACTTCTGGCCTGCCCCGCTTCAAGTGTCCTGTCAGAAAGGACCTTCAGTGCAGCAGGAGGTATTGTCACTGAGAAGAGAATTCACCTAGGTCAAAAAAGTCTAAATTACCTCACCTTTATTAAGATGAATGAGGGATGGATCCAGAAGGGAATGACATTGGGCGATACATTCGAGTAAAAAAGGCCTGATGAGATGAGCTGCCTTGCGCTAAAAATGGTCCACACGCTAATGTATTTTTTCTCTGAATGCCGGATGACTTGCGTGAATTATCCGCCACCAACTAGGGTTCAAGCCGCAATGTTTTAGGGCACTTTCTGCCTGGG
This sequence comes from Bombina bombina, assembly GCF_027579735.1. Classification (NCBI taxonomy): domain Eukaryota; kingdom Metazoa; phylum Chordata; class Amphibia; order Anura; family Bombinatoridae; genus Bombina; species Bombina bombina. Next base: position 654,684,092 of record NC_069501.1, on the reverse strand, counting down.
AAACAAACATAAATTTTTCTGGCCGCTGTTACAGCAGCGGCTGCAACAATACCTAATTTTTCAGGCATGTGTACATGCCTAATTTTTCCCGCCTCTGGTGCAGCACTGTGGCTTCAAAAACTAAACCAATAAAAAAGGCACATATCAGGGATTAAACAGATAGGAATAGTACTACCTAACACACCACTCCTATCTGGTGGCACATTAGATTGCACGCGCAGTGCCCCAAATTTGAATTAGGAGGACCGTCCAAGCATCTTTTTCCATCTCCCGGTTCCTAAAATCCATGCCATATACACGTCCCCTGATAGGAGACGTAACAGGGATTAAACTGATAAGAATAGTACTACTTAACACACCACTCCTATCTGGTGGCACAGTAGATTGCATGCGCAGTGCCCCAAATTTGAAGTAGGAGGACCGACCAAGCATCTTTTTCTATCTCCCGGTTCCTAAAATCCATGCCACATACATATCCCCTGATAGGGAACGTAACAGGGATTAAACTGATAAGAATTGTACTACTTAACACACCACTCATATCTGGTGTCACAGTAGATTGCACGTGCAGTGCCCCAAATTTGAAGTAGGAGGACCAACCTAGCATCTTTTTCCATCCCCGGTTCCTAAAATCCATGCAGAGAGAGGAGTCTGAAGAAGGGGAGTCAGAGGAGGAAGGTGGCTTTGAGGAGGTGGAAGACCAAACACAGCAGGAATCCCAGGGGGCTTGTTGTCACCTTTTGGGGACCCTTGGTGTTGTACGTGGCTAGGTGGAGGGAGAGACCTTCAATGACATCAGTGAGGACAAAGAACTGGACATGGCTAGCTTGGTATCCAACCTTGTGCAAATGGGGAGTTTGCGGTTGTGCAAATGGACTGTTTGTGGTTGTTTGCGGTGCGTTAAACGGGGAGTTTGGTCTGTCACTGTGAAGCGGGAGTAACCCTTACACTACCTGATCTATACAACATCATACCTGATGTTTTAAAGCACGTTATTCCAAACAATTTAGGAATGCTAGGTGATTTATGCCCTTTATGGATTAAAACCAGACTCTGCATCAACTATGTAATTTTCCGTGGGAGTTTTGCCATGGATCCCCCTCCGGCATGTCACAGTCCAGGTGTTAGTCCCCTTGAACAACTTTTCCATCCCTATTGTGGCCAGAAAGAGTCCCTGAGGGTTTTAAAATTCGCCTGCCTATTGAAGTCTATCGCGGTTCGCCCGGTTAGCCCGTTTGCAAAGTTTTGCAGAAGTTCTCGTTCGGGTTCGCGAACGCAAAAATTTATGTTCGCAACATCACTACAATTAAATACAATTGAAAAAAATTATCTAAAATTATCTAAAGTATGATAAAACCCCCCACTAAATTACAGAAAATAATAAAATAATTACAAGTTTTTTTAAACTAATTACACCTAATCTAACCCCCCTAATAAAATAACCCCCCCCCCAAAATAATAAAAAGCCCTACCCTATACTAAATTACAAATAGCCCTTAAAAGGGCCTTTTGCGGGGCATTGCCCCAAAGTAATCAGCCCTTTTACCTGTAAAAAAATACAGTAACCCCCAACATTAAAACCCAACACCCACACACCCAACCCTACTCTAAAAACCCACCCAATCCACCCTTAATAAAACCTAACACTAACCCCTTGAAGATCACCTTACCTTGAGAAGTCTTCACCCAGTCGGGCCGAAGTCCTCTACGAAGCCGGGCGAAGTGGTCCTCCAAACGGGCAGAAGTCTTTATCGAAGCCGGCCAGAAGAGGTCCTCCAGACGGGCAGAGGTTCTTCCTATTGGCTGATGCAATCAGCCAATAGGATTGAAGTTCAATCCTATTGGCTGATTCAATCAGCCAATAGGATTTTTTCTACCTTAATTCCGATTGGCTGATAGAATTCTATCAGCCAATCGGAATTCAAGGGACGCCATCTTGGATGACGTCATTTAAAGGAACCTTCATTCTTCAGTTGGACTTCGTTTGAAGAGGATGCTCCGCTTCAGATGTCTTGAAGATGGACCCACTCCGCGCCGGATGGATGAAGATAGAAGATGCCGCCTGGGTGAAGACTTCTGCCCGTCTGGAGGACCACTTCGCCCGGCTTTGTTATATAAACAAAATTCATGGATATGATTGCTAGTATTAAATGGGTCACATTTTAATGGGGTTATTTAAGCTTAACTGGAGCTTTTTGTAAGTATTTTAGATTTGTATAGGTTGAACTCGATGGACTTCAGTCTTTTTTCAACCTTATCTACTATGTTACTATGTTACTATGTTACTATGTTACTTCGGCCTGGCTGGGTGAAGACTTATCAAGGTAGGGTGATCTTCAAGGGGTTAGTGTTAGGTTTTATTAAGGGGGGATTGGGTGGGTTTTAGAGTAGGGTTGGGTGTGTGGGTGGTGGGTTTTAATGTTGTGGGGGTATTGTACTTTTTTTACAGGTAAAAGAGCTGATTACTTTGGGGCAATGCCCAGCAAAAGGCCATTTTAAGGGCTATTTGTAATTTAGTATAGGGTAGGGATTTTTATTATTTTTGGGGGCTTTTTTATTTTGTAAGGGGGATTAAATTAGGTTAGGTGTAATTAGTTTAAAAAACTTGTAATTATTTTATTATTTTCTGTAATTTAGTGTTTGCTTTTTTCATACTTTAGATAATTTTTTAACCCGGTAGCTATTAAATAGTTAATAACTATTTAATAACTATTCTACCTAGTTAAAATAAATACAAAGCTGCCTGTAAAATAAAAATAAACCCTAAGCTAGCTACAATGTAACTATTAGTTATATTGTAGCTAGCTTAGGGTTTATTTTATAGGTAAGTATTTAGTTTTAAATAGGAATAATTTAGTTAATGATAGTTATTTTAGGGGGGTGTTAGGGTTAGGGTTAGACTTAGATTTAGGGGTTAATACATTTAATATAGTGGCGGCGACTTTGGGGGCGGCAGATTAGGGGATAATAAGTGTTTGTAGGTTGTGGCGACATTGGGGGTGGCAGATTAGGGGTTAATAAATATAATGTAGGGTTCGGCGATGTTGGGGGCAGCAGATTAGGGGTTCATAAGTATAATGTAAGTGGCGGCGGTGTCCGGAGCGGCAGATTAGGGGTTAATAATATAATGTAGGTTGCGGCAATGTCGGGGGCGGCAGATTAGGGGTTAATAAGTGTAAGATTAGGGGTTTAGACTCGGGGTTCATGTCAGGTTGTTAGGTGTATACATAAAAAGTATTTCCCCATAGGAATCAATGGGGCTGCGTTAGGAGCTTTACGCTGCTTTTTTGCAGGTGTTAGGTTTTTTTTTCAGCCGGCTCTCCCCCATTGATTCCTATGGGGAAATAGTGCACAAGCACGTTCAGCAAGCTCACCTCTACCGTAAGCAGGGCTGGTATTGAGGTGAGATGTGGAGCTAAATTTTGCTCTACGCTCACTTTTTTGCGGCTAACGCCGGGTTTGTAAAAACCTGTAATACCAGATTTGTCTGTAGGTGAGCGGTGAGGGAAAACTGCTCGTTAGCAGTACTGCCTTACCAACAAAACTCGTAATCTAGGTGAATATTTCTACAAACTTTGCATTTTCAGTTTTTAGCATTTCTTGATTTGTCCGGTTTCTCTTCTATTACTGACAAGCAGTGAACACTGAAATGTATGCCTTTTCCTCCCACATAATTTCAACTCCAGCTTCTTGCCTCAGCAAATTATCTAGCATTTACATGATAAACACTCCTCTGTCTCATTCTTCCTTTGCTCAAATTAATTAAATGTATTGTCACCTTCAAATGTGCTTTTGTCTTTTATACATCTGAGCTATTTGTGGTTTTATGGTACCTCTGTTTTTCTTTTGGAATTGACAAATGCACTGAAGGTTGTACTGGAAAAGCACTGAATTTGTTATAGTTTCTAATCAATGGCAAGATTAATTTAGAGCTGTTAAAGGTACGCATGATTAAGATAAAGAATGCTATTAAAAAATAAACAATAAACTATTCAATATACTTCCATTATCAAACTGTGTACACTGTTTTTATATGTAAACTTTCTGAGGCACCAGCTGCTACTGAGCATGTGCAAAAGTATATGCATTTTGTGATTGGCTGATACCGGGTGGATTAGAGTAACATTTACATTTGACAGAAAATATTCTACTGCTCATTTCAAATTCAAAGAAAGTGCTTACTATTACACTGTCTTATCATTGTGTATTTTTCAGTTATTCAATTCTACTTTATTTAGTGGTCCTTTAAGCAAAGCCTATAAATGTTACAATTTTAAACAATATGGTCTTGATTACAACCTATCAGCTCAGGCCCTTTCAACACTTTTTTTCTGTCCAAAAAGGCCACTTTCAATTTGTCTTGATCCCAATAGTGCATATTCAGCTCTTTCAGATCCTTGCTAAAAACCCTATTGTTACTATGTGGCCAAAAAGATTTCAGCGATAACAATCAATTTTAAAGTTACTTTTTAACACATTTTCGATGCAAGTTTTGACTTTTCAAACTTGACACCTCAAGGCATGTGATAAGTCCTCAAAAGGGCATTTTGGATAACTTGACAAACATTTTTCACGGCTATTTGGAAACAGCCTATTAACTTGGGCATATGCAAAACACTCTAAATAGCCAAAGGAGACACTACAGATACAGTATACATCAATAAAACTCTATTCATCTGTATTGTAGAGGCTGTATACAGTGACCAGGGCACATATTTACATATGCATAGTTTCATATACATGTTTGACATTAATGTGTTGTAAATACATTAAAAAGGCTTGTGATAAGTCGGCAATCGTGGAATTTTCCAATGAACTGGAATAACTCTGCTTTTGAAACCCTGCAAAAAGCCACGCAAGACACCCATGATCAAATATTGGCCTTTATATAAAATAGAGGAGCACTACCTAAAAATGTAGTCCCATGGTCTTAGGTTGAACAAACCTTACCAAGAACAAGCATTTCTAAACATATTAATTAAATGCATTCCTGTCGTAATTACTTTTTAATTGAGGAATTTACCTCTCATTTATACGACTCCCAGTTGTGGATTGAGTTTGTCATCTGTGACATGAAGAGTAAAATATTCTTCTAAAAAAGACTTTGGGACCGATTTATCAAAGCGTCAATCTCTGCGCATTTGCTGGAGACAATACGCTCGCCAGACATTGCTGACACATATAAAATCAATATAATCTTGATAAAGGCTTGTTTGCTGAAACGCATTGAGCTATATTTGAGCTATATTTTAATAAAACCTGATGCTGCATCTGAAGACACCATTCTGATGGTTTTTAATAAAGGCTGATTTAAATTGATATCTTGTGAGTATAACCTGTGTGTGCACCTACCATACTGCTTGAAACACCATTGTGAGCATTTTATTTTGGAAGTGGAAGAAGTCAGGTTCTCAGAGGAAAAGAGCAGCTTGTATTCCCAGGGGTGACACAGCGTCGCCACTTTTTAATATTTCTTGTTTCTGGATATGGTTTTGGAGAACAGGGACTGGCAGCGAGCATCTGAAGGGCAGTGTTAACATAGCTTCATACTTTACTGCTATCTATAAGATTTGTTTGTGTCTCCTTAAAGTAGTGAAAGCTGTTAGCCAAACTTTTTAATTGTTTTATCTTATTTGTTTTTTACTGGTTTTTACTGTTTCTTCTTTTTTTTTAAATTTTATCTTATTTGATTTTTATTTATTTAAGTTATTTTTTAAATTACTGTTTTTCATTGAAGTGTATTTCCATTGGTAGTTGTAATATGCCTAGCAATACCCTGAACAACTGGAGGGAGAAAAGAAAAGCAAAATATGATGCTAGATTTTTAAGTAATAAAGATAAAGACAGTGATTTTGATAGTATTTTATCGGATTTAGAGAAATTATATAAAAAAAAAGAGACTAAATGTTGGTGGGAAGTAATCTTCTTAAGTAGGTACCTTAATGGGAATTTGGCCCCTAGAGGCCTTAGAGTTAGCAAAGTTCCAGCATTTGGGCAAGATAAAAAAGATTTTATGAAAAAATGGAAGGCTGCATTACATAAGTGTTCCACTGAATTAGTAAGCCTACTATGTGAATTACAAGATACCCATTTGAAAGAAATAGAAGGTAAAATTAGTGATCTAGAATCTAACCTACAACCTTTTTTGGAAATCAAAAAAATGTAAAGGAAGGTTAGAAGAGATTCAAAAGAAAGCAAGTGAATTTGATGAGCAGACGAGTGATTTCAAATTCAATAAATATTGTAGAGATAAAGATGATTTCAATGAGGGTAATACATATATTTTGGATAAACCTCAAAAAAATTCTAACTATGGCAGAACAAATGCTAATAGTAACAGATCCACACAGAATCACCAACAGGCACATAGACTGAGATCCCAAGAGAGACATCAGCCCCCAATTATTCTCACAATAGGTTGAGATCTAATGAAAGACATTCACGTCACACAAATAAATGGGAAACGCCAAGAGAACACTGTCAGTTCAATCACCATCACTCTAGAAAGAGTCATAAAGATAAAATACACTACTCACCAGAATTCAGAAGAAATAACAAGTCACATTATAATAGCTATAGTTAAAAAAACTCAGAGGGACCACACTTCAACACAAAAAAGAAAACACAAGTAGAACCACACTTTTCCCCACCTAGACACAACTAACAACAACCCAAAGAGAAAGATACGAGGAGAGAATCACAGAAAACGGATTACAATACACATCAACACACTTGGATTCACAGTAACAGATTTGCAACTCTCCAAACACACACACACACACACACAGAAAAAGGGAAAGATTATACACAGCTTCAGTGGGAGAAGGGGAGGAAGAATTCCATAACAGGAAAAAAGATAAATAAAGAAAAAGATAGTCAGGAAGGGGTCTTTAACATCTCAGGAAAATAAATAACTAACAAACTGCTAGATTACGAGTTTTGCGTTAGCCTTAAAAAGCAGCGTTGAGAGGTCCAAACACTGCTTTTTAACGCCCGCTGGTATTACGAGTCTGGCAGGTACAGGTGTACCGCTCACTTTTCTTCCGCAACTCGAGCTCACCGCAAATCCCCTTACGTAAATTGCGTATCCTATCTTTTTAATGGGATTTGCCTAACGCCAATATTACGAGTCTTTGAGAAAGTGAGCGGTACACCCTCTCCTGTCAAGACTCCTACCGCGTTTAAAAGTCAGTAGTTAAGTGTTTAATGGGCTAACACCGTAACATAAAACTCTTAACTAAAGTGCTAAAAAGTACACTAACACCCATAAACCCCTAAACCGAGCCCCCCCCCACATCGGAAACAGTTAAATAAAGTTTTAGCCCCTAATCTGCCAACCGGACATCGCCGCCACTTTAATAAATATATTAACCCCTAAACCGCCGCACTCCCGCCTCGCAAACACTAGTTAAATTTTATTAACCCCTATTCTGCCGTCCCTAACATCGCCGACAACATGCATTGAAGTTCAATCCTATTGGCTGATCCAATTAGCCAATAGGATTGAGCTCGCATTCTATTGGCTGTTCCAATCAGCCAATAGAATGCAAGCTCAATTCTATTGGCTGATTTGATCAGCCAATAGGATTTTTTCTAGCTTAATTCCGATTGGCTGATAGTATCCTATCAGCCAATCAGAATTGAAGGGACGCCATCTTGGATGACGTCATTTAAAGGAACCTTCATTCATCAGGAGTCGTCGGAAGAAGAGGATGCTCCGCGTCGGCTGGCTTCAAGATGGACCTGCTTCGCTCCGGATGTATGAAGATAGAAGATGCCGTCTGGATGAAGACTTCTGTTCGTCTGGAGGTCCTCTTCTGCCCGGATCGGATGAAGACTTCTGCCCCTCTGGAGGACCACTTGTGCCCTGCTGGGTTAGGTTTTATTAAGGGGGTATTGGGTGGGTTTTAGAGTAGGGTTGGGTGTGTGGGTGGTGGGTTTTAATGTTGGGACGAGTATTGTATTTTTTTTTTTTTACAGGTAAAAGAGCTGATTACTTTGGGGCAATGCCCTGCAAAAAGCCCTTTTAAGGGCTATTTATAATTTAGTATAGGGTAGGGAATTTTATTATTTTGGGGGGCTTTTTTATTTTATTAGGGGGATTAGATTAGGTGTAATTAGTTTTAAATTCTTGTAATTATTTTTTTATTTTCTGTAATTTAGTGTTTGTTTTTTTCTGTACTTTAGTTTATTTAATTTAATTGTATTTAATTGCAGTTGGTTTAGGTAATTAATTTAATGATAGTGTAGTGTTAGGTGTAATTGTAACTTAGGTTAGGGTTTATTTTACAGGTAAATTTGTCTTTATTTTAACTATAATAACTATTTAATACCTATTGTACCTAGTTAAAATAAATACAAAGTTGCCTGTAAAATAAAAATAAACCCTAATCTAGCTACAATGTGACTATTAGTTATATTGTAGCTAGTTTAGGGTTTATTTTATCGGTAAGCATTTAGTTTTAAATAGGATTCATTTATTTAATTGTAGTTATTTTCTTTACATTTATTTAAATTATATTTAAGTTAGGGGGTGTTAGGGTTAGGGTTAGACTTAGGTTTAGGGGTTAATAAATCTAATATAGTAGCGGCGACAATGGGAGCGGCAGATTAGGGGTTAATATTTGTAGGTAGGTTGTGGCGACATTGGGGGGCAAATTAGGGGTTAATAAATATAATGTAGGGTTCAGCGATGTTGAGGGCATCAGATTAGGAGTTCATAAGTATAATGTAGGTGGCGGCGGTGTTTCCGGAGCGGCAGATTAGAGGTTAATAATATAATGTAGGTGGCGACGATGTCGGGGCGGCAGATTAGGGGTTAATAAGTGTAAGATTAGGGGTGTTTAGACTCGGGGTTCATGTTAGGGTGTTAGGTGTAGACATAAATAGTATTTTCCCATAGGAATCAATGGGGCTGCGTTAGAAGCTGAACGCTGCTTTTTTGCAGGTGTTAGTTTTTTTTTCAGCCCGATCTGCCCCATTGATTCCTATGGGGAAATCGTGCACGAGCACGTTTTACCAGCTCACCGCTACCGTAAGCAACGCTGGTATTACAGTGAGATGTGGAGATAAATTTTGCTCTACGCTTACCTTATTGCGGCTAACGCCGGGTTTAAAAAAAAACGTAATACCAGCGGTGTCTTAAGGGAGCGTTGAAAAAAAAATGCTTGTTTGCAATGCACCTCTGTTGCCCCAAAACTCGTAATCTCGGTGAAAGAATGAAATATCATGAAAAAGGGTTAAAATTTGCCCCAACAAGCAAAGCAAACTCATTTCAGCTTTTCTTAGACACCCACAGATATTTGAGATCACTGGCAGTCAAACAATTTTTCTTAAATAAGGATAATGCTTCAAGCTAATTTTTTTTGCTACAACTAAAGATTCACAGGTGGCCCCTCAAAAAACATTTATCTTTAAAAAATCTTCTAAATTTTACCCTTCCAACTCAAAAGGCCCAAACATAGAGGTGTTTGGAAAACTACTCTTAAGAGATTTTGAATAGACCATAGGGAACCATAATAATTCCAACAAAACTAAATATAATCCAAACAAAGATGAAATGCAGATATTACAATACTTACAAAGCAGGAAAGACATTGTGATATAAGGGGTGGGCAAATGGGGAGGGGTGGTTATTATGAGCAAGGAGTTTTACCTACAGGAATCTAACAGAATCCTGGATGATAGAAGCCTATATGAGTTGTTAAAAAGTAACCCTAAAACATGGTATTACAATGAATTGTCAAGACTACTGAAAAGAGCTCTTGACAAAGAGCTAATCTCCAAACAAGTATTTGACTTTTTGTTAATAAGTGAATCAATAACCCCCATTTTTTATTTTTTACCAAATTGCATAAAGACCCCATAAATCCACCTGGGCACCCCATCATCAGTGGCATACATTCACTCACCTCAAATCTATATTCATTTATTGATTACCTTTTACAGAACTATGCGTAAAAGGCAAAGAGGCCTATTTGTCAAAGGTCTTTTGGACCTGATCCGACAGTGCAGATCAGGTCCGACAGACCTCGCTGAATGCGGAGAGCAATATGCTCTCCGTATTCAGCATTGCACCAGCAGCTCATACTCAATTGGATTGAATTGTGGCACTCTCTGTCCGCCTCATCACTCTCTGTCCGCCTCATCAGAGCAGGCGAACAGGTTATGGAGCAGCGGTCTTTAGACCGCTGCTCCATAACTTGCATTTCTGGCTAGTCTGAAGACTCGCTAGAAACACAGGCCCTTAATCTCCATTCGGAGCTTGATAAATGGGCCTCCATATCTTACCTGAAAGACACCACAAATATTTTAAAGGTTTTGAAATATGTGGAATGGAAGGATAGTTTTATCTGGATATCTTTGGATGCCACTTCCCTATACATATACTGTAATAGAACATAAGAAAGGTCTGGAAGCAATAAGATGGAGACTTTCAAGGGATCCTGATTTAAGCCCAACCATGCTAGATTTTTTATTAGAAGCTATTAATTGTATTTTGACACATACTTTTTTCTGGTTTAATGGTAATTATTATTTACAGGTTTGCAGTACAGCCATGGGCACCAAGTTTGCACCAAGTTATGTGATTATTTTTATGGATTTTTGATCTGCTTGTTAATAAAAATAAGAAAGAGAAAAACGTGGAACATATTTTGTAGCCTCTTATAATAAAGATTTTACAAAGATTAGCAAAATAACCAACAGACACTGGCACATCCTTGAAAAAGATGAGGTCCTTAAAAAGATAATTTCCAATAATCCAAAAATTGTGAATAAAAAGTCAAATTCTTTTAAAACATCTTAGCGCCATCTTTAATTAGGGAGATGCAACCGAAGCAACCTTATACCATTAACAACCTTGTAGGTTTCCACTTGTGCAGAAAATGCAAGGCCTGTGATTATAAAAAATATTCAACAAGTCTTTTGTATCGACAGTTCCAGAAAAGCAGTATAACATCAAACATTTCATTAGTTGCAAGACCACCAACATGATTTATCTGTTAACCTGTAACTGTGGGATACAGCACTTGGGTCAAACGTCGAGATTTTTAAAGACCAGGGTCTTGGACCATTTGAATAAGATTGATAAAAAGAAAACAGACCATGCAGTTCCAATTCATTGCAACCATTGTAATAAATGTAAACCTAATATCAACTGGGTAGGGATCGAAAAGGTTAAACAGTCATGGAGAGGAGGCAGTATAGAATCCCTGCTATTGAAAAGGGAAATGTGGTGGATATTTAGCCTTAAAACCCTTTGGAGAGTGGGGGTTGAATAAAGATTCAAAGGTTGCAGACTTTCTTTGAGAACTTTTGAAACTAACAGACTGGCCCTTTAAAATCATAATTCATTTTACTATCAACATTAGGATGTCCCAATAATATTCATAATACTCATCCTAACAATATCTGGCTCTTTAAGTTTGTTAGCCCATTGTTATCCCCTTTAACCACTTTGGTTCCCTGGCTGTTTAAAACAATACTGCAAGTGTTATTTTTTACCTTTTAGGACATAGGCCTAGATTTGGAGTTTGGCGGTAGAAGGGCTGTTAACGCTCCGCTGGCTTTTTTCTGGCCGCACCATAAAATTAACTCTGGTATCGAGAGTTCAAAAAAAGGCTGCGTTAGGCTCCAAAAAAGGAGCGTAGAGCATTTTTACCGCAAATGCAACTCTCGATACCAGAGTTGCTTACGGACGCGGCCAGCCTCAAAAACGTGCTCGTGCACGATTCCCCCATAGGAAACAATGGGGCTGTTTGAGCTGAAAAAAAAACTAACACCTGCAAAAAAGCAGCGTTCAGCTCCTAACGCAGCCCCATTGTTTTCTATGGGGAAACACTTCCTACGTCTGCACCTAACACTCTAACATGTACCCCGAGTCTAAACACCCCTAACCTTACACTTATTAACCCCTAATCTGCCGCCCCCGCTATCGCTGACCCCTGCATTATATTATTAACCCCTAATCTTCCGCTCCGTAAACCGCCGCTACCTACGTTATCCCTATGTACCCCTAATCTGCTGCCCCTAACACCACCGACCCCTATATTATATTTATTAACCCCTAACCTGCCCCCCACAACGTCGCCGCCAGCTACCTACAATAATTAACCCCTAATCTTCCGACCGCAAAGCGCCGCCACCTACGTTATCCTTATGTACCCCTAATCTGCTGCCCCTAACACCGCCGACCCCTATATTATATTTATTAACCCCTAATCTGCCCCCCACAACGTCGCCGACACCTGCCTACACTTATTAACCCCTAATCTGCCGAGCGGACCTGAGCGCTACTATAATAAAGTTATTAACCCCTAATCCGCCTCACTAACCCTATCATAAATAGTATTAACCCCTAATCTGCCCTCCCTAACATCGCCGACACCTAACTTCAATTATTAACCCCTAATCTGACGACCGGAGCTCACCGCTATTCTAATAAATGTATTAACCCCTAAAGCTAAGTCTAACCCTAACACTAACACCCCCCTAACTTAAATATAATTTAAATCTAACGAAATAAATTAACTCTTATTAAATAACTTATTCCTATTTAAAGCTAAATACTTACCTGTAAAATAAATCCTAATATAGCTACAATATAAATTATAATTATATTATAGCTATTTTAGGATTAATATTTATTTTACAGGCAACTTGGTAATTATTTTAACCAGGTACAATAGCTATTAAATAGTTAAGAACTATTTAATAGTTACCTAGTTAAAATAATAACAAAATTACCTGTAAAATAAATCCTAACCTAAGTTATAATTAAACCTAACACTACCCTATCAATAAATTAATTAAATAAAATACCTACAATTACCTACAATTAACCTAACACTACACTATCAATAAATAAATTAAATACAATTCCTACAAATAACTACAATTACATAAACTAACTAAAGTACAAAAAATAAAAAAGAACTAAGTTACAAAAAATAAAAAAATATTTACAAACATAAGAAAAATATTACAACAATTTTAAACTAATTACACCTACTCTAAGCCCCCTAATAAAATAACAAAGACCCCCAAAATAAAAAAAAGCCCTACCCTATTCTAAATTAATACATTTAAAAGCTCTTTTACCTTACCAGCCCTGAACAGGGCCCTTTGCGGGGCATGCCCCAAGAAGTTCAGCTCTTTTGCCTGTAAAAAAAAACATACAATACCCCCCCCAACATTACAACCCACCACCCACATACCCCTAATCTAACCCAAACCCCCCTTAAATAAACCTAACACTAAGCCCCTGAAGATCTTCCTACCTTGTCTTCACCATACCAGGTTCACCGATCGGTCCAGAAGAGCTCCTCCGATGTCCTGATCCAAGCCCAAGCGGGGGGCTGAAGAGGTCCATGATCCAGCTGAAGTCTTCATCCAAGCGGGGCAGAAGAGTTCTTCCATCCGATTGAAGTCTTCATCCAAGCGGCATCCATCCGGAGCGAAGCGGCAGCATCCTGAAGACCTCCACCGCGGAACATCCATCCTGGCCGACGACTGAACGACGAATGACGGTTCCTTTAAATGACGTCATCCAAGATGGCGTCCCTCGAATTCCGATTGGCTGATAGGATTCTATCAGCCAATCGGAATTAAGGTAGGAATATTCTGATTGGCTGATGGAATCAGCCAATCAGAATCAAGTTCAATCCGATTGGCTGATCCAATCAGCCAATCAGATTGAGCTCGCATTCTATTGGCTGATCGGAACAGCCAATAGAATGCGAGCTCAATCTGATTGGCTGATTGGATCAGCCAATAGGATTGAACTTGATTCTGATTGGCTGATTCCATCAGCCAATCAGAATATTCCTACCTTAATTCCGATTGGCTGATAGAATCCTATCAGCCAATCGGAATTCGAGGGACGCCATCTTGGATGACGTCCCTTAAAGGAACCGTCATTCGTCGGGAGACGCCGGAAGAAGAGGATGGATCCGCGTCGGCTGCTTCAAGATGGACCCGCTCCGCACCGGATGGAAGAAGATCGAAGATGCCGCTTGGAGAAGATGTTTGCCGGTCCGGATGTCCTCTTCTTGCCGGATAGGAGGAAGACTTTGGAGCCTCTTCTGGACCTCTTCAGCACCGGATGCCAGGACGGATCGGTGATACCTGGATGGTGAAGACAAGGTAGGAAGATCTTCAGGGGCTTAGTGTTAGGTTTATTTAAGGGGGGTTTGGGTTATATTAGGGGTATGTGGGTGGTGGGTTGTAATGTTGGGGGGGGTATTGTATGGTTTTTTTTTACAGGCAAAAGAGCTGAACTTCTTGGGGCATGCCCCGCAAAGGGCCCTGTTCAGGGCTGGTAAGGTAAAAGAGCTTTTACATTTATTAATTTAGAATAGGGTAGGGAATTTTTTATTTTGGGGGTCTTTGTTATTTTATTAGGGGGCTTAGAGTAGGTGTAATTAGTTTAAAATTGTTGTAATATTTTTCAAATGTTGGTAAATATTTTTTTATTTTTTGTAACTTAGTTCTTTTTTATTTTTTGTACTTTAGTTAGTTTATGTAATTGTAGTTATTTGTAGCAATTGTATTTAATTTATTTATTGATAGTGTAGTGTTAGGTTAATTGTAGGTAATTGTAGGTAGTTTATTTAATTAATTTATTGATAGGATAGTGTTAGGTTTAATTATAACTTAGGTTAGGATTTATTTTACAGGTAAATTTGTTATTATTTTAACTAGGTAACTATTAAATAGTTCTTAACTATTTAATAGCTATTGTACCTGGTTAAAATAATTACAAAGTTGCCTGTAAAATAAATATTAATCCTAAAATAGCTACAATGTAATTATAATTTATATTGTAGCTATATTAGGATGTATTTTACAGGTAAGTATTTAGCTTTAAATAGGAATAATTTATTTAATAAGAGTTAAAGGGACACTGTACCCAAATTTTTTCTTTTGTAATTCAGAAAGAGCATGCAATTTTAAGCAACTTTCTAATTTACTCCTATTATCAATTTTTCTTCGTTCTCTTGCTATCATTATTTGAAAAAGAAGGCATCTAAGCTTTTTTTTGGTTTCAGTACTCTGGAAAGCACTTTTTTATTGGTGGATGAATTTATCCACCAATCAGCAAGGACAACCCAGGTTGTTCACCAAAAGTGGGCCGGCATCTAAACTTACATTCTTGCATTTCAAATAAAGATACCAAGAGAATGAAGAAAATTTGATAATAGGAGTAAATTAGAAATTTGCTTAAAATTTCATGCTCAATCTGAATCACGAAAGAAAATTTTTGGGTACAGTGTCCCTTTAATTAATTTCGTTAGATTTAAATTATATTTAAGTTAGGGGGGTGTTAGTGTTAGGGTTAGACTTAGCTTTAGGGGTTAATCCATTTATTATAGTAGCGATGAGCTCCGGTCGTCAGATTAGGGGTTAATAATTGAAGGTAGGTGTCGGCGATGTTAGGGAGGGCAGATTAGGGGTTAATAACTTTATTATAGTAGCGCTCAGGTCCGCTCGTCAGATTAGGGGTTAATAAGTGTAGGCAGGTGTCGGCGACGTTGAGGGGGGCAGATTATGGGTTAATAAATATAATATAGGGGTCGGCGGTGTTAGGGGCAGCAGATTAGGGGTACATAAGGATAACGTAGGTGGCGGCGCTTTGCGGTCGGCAGATTAGGGGTTAATTATTGTAAGTAGCTGGCGGCGACGTTGTGGGGGGCAGGTTAGGGGTTAATAAATATAATACAGGGGTCGGCGGTGTTAGGGGCAGCAGATTAGGGGTACATAAGTATAACGTAGTTGGCGGTCGGCAGATTAGGGGTTAAAACATTTTAATCGAGTGGCGGCGATGTGGGGGGACCTCGGTTTAGGGGTACATAGGTAGTTTATGGGTGTTAGTGTACTTTAGGGTACAGTAGTTAAGAGCTTTATGAACCGGCGTTAGCCCAGAAAGCTCTTAACTCCTGCTATTTTCCTGCGGCTGGAGTTTTGTCGTTAGAGCTCTAACGCTCACTTCAGAAACGACTCTAAATACCGGCGTTAGGAAGATCCCATTGAAAAGATAGGATACGCAATTGACGTAAGGGGATCTGCGGTATGGAAAAGTCGCGGCTGAAAAGTGAGCGTTAGACCCTTTAATCACTGACTCCAAATACCGGCGGTAGCCTAAAACCAGCGTTAGGAGCCTCTAACGCTGGTTTTCACGGGTACCGCCGAACTCTAAATCTAGCCGTAAGTGTTTCTTTATACTAAAAGTTATTTGTTCAATAGGGTTATTTAGATAGTGCCAATGTCATTTATTACCCTTTAGTATTAAGTTACATCTATTTCTATGTTTTATTTTGGCGATTTCAACCCTTTAGGGAGTTAGTTAATTTTTAATGAGACTTATGCTTAAGACTGTGCATGATGTTTACGTTGGTTATTATTATTATCATTTATTTGTATAGCACCGCCAAATTCCGTAACGCTGGGTACAATGATAGGGGTATACAATGACAACATTTTTGATAAAATTACAAAACATAAAACTAAACAAATCTAGTACAGGAGGAAGAGGGCCCTGCTCCAGAGAGCTCACAGTCTATAGGTTTAGGGTGCAGAGACATAAGGTTGGGGTAGCTTGTTACATCAGTTGTAGTTGCAGTAGTGAGTCAGGCAGTTCATGTATTAGTTTGGTTCGGATGAGGGATGGAGGAGATATGGTACGCCTCTCTGAATAGGTGGGCTTTCAAGGAGCGTCTGAAGCTATACAACGTTGAAGTCAGTCTTATGGAGTGGAGTAGAGAGTTCCAGAGGACAGGAGCAGCACGTGCAAAGTCTTGGAGGCGGGAGTGGGACGTAGAGATAACAGGAGTGGAGAGACGTAGGTCAGAGGTTGATTGAAGAGGACTGGATGGGGAATATTTCACGATAAGAGAGGAAATATAGTTGAGAGTTAGACTGTTTAGTGCTTTGTAAGTTAGGGTTAATACTTTAAACTGTATTCTGGAGTGTATGGGGAGCCAGTGTAGAGACTGGCAGAGCGGAGTCGCTGATGTAGATCGGCGACTTAGGTGGATGAGTCTAGCAGAAGTATTCATAATAGATTGGAGGGAGGAGAGGCGGTTTTTTGGAAGGCCATTTAGGAGTAGGTTGCAATAATCAATGCATAACAAAATGAGGGAATGAATAAGTATTTTTGTTGTTTTTTGAGTAAGGAAGGGACGAATTCTGGAAATGTTGCGTATGTGTGAACGGCAGGATTTGGTAAGTGCTTGTAATTGTGGGTTGAATGTGAGGGAAGGGACATTAGAAGAGAGAAAATGTGGAAGCCAGGCTTCAAACTGGTCCAGAAATTGTGATACTGGGCCAGGGGGCTGATAAATAACTGCAACACGAAGAGCTAGAGGGGAGAAGAGGCGGCTAGCATGCTTTTTAATGCTTCAGCTTTTCAAATCTGTATTTTTTTCTTCTTTTTTTACCTCTGATAATAGTGAATTGTTTCTCTTTACCGATCATATCTAAAGTTGGAATCTGAATTTTCATACCAATTCTATACTTAGCAAACACAGAGAAATACAGTGTCTAAGACAGATGAATGCGATTGTCCCTGAATGAAGTAACCATCACATGATCGGAAAACTGAGCGATGATGGTTTCATATTGGTTTCATATTAGCCTACTCGTTTGAGAACTTAACAACCAGGACCTCTACTACTGGACGAAGGACGGTCATATGATTTTGAAAGATCACCATTGATTGATTGATTCCTTGACAAAGCATACCAGCGAAACGTACGTCGGAACTGAACTGTTCTATATTGAGTTTTATTGCGTCTCTACACTAGCCAGGACACCTGGGGGCTTAGCGCTATTGTCTTGCTACTAAAAAGGTTTTGGTTTCAGCGGTCACACTCCTGCTGATCCATTTACCTCTTTGCAAGTTTGGCGATTTGAAGCATTTGTTACAGCATATCTGCTTTTGTACCCTTACATTGTGGTGTTATCAAGGCTTATGTGACGCTTTTATATATTTTAAAATAAATTTGTATCCAAGTTTTGCCTAGTGTACTGTTTTCCCATCAGTATAAAGTGGGAGTGCGCATATCCTTGAGCTTAGTGGAAAGCTCCAACAAATGTGAGTAGTCATTTGTTACAAAACAACTACTTCCTCAAAGTGCCATTACAGATTCACACTATGTTGCAATTTTCTGTTTCCTTTTTTATGGGATCTCACTGAGGAATGCTAACAAGCTGAAAAACTCATCCAGAGGACACAGACATATCCTTGATTCAGAACTTTATTTGGTTTTCCTTTTATGATTTTTGTTATCACATTTATTTCACCATTGATTGGTTATTATTCACTGTACTAAATTGTCAACATATATTTTACGTAATGTCTATCTCATTAAACGTTGCTTTCTTTATTGGTCAGTAGTTTACTCAAAATATTTTTTTTAGATGAAAAGTAATTTCGGATGTATGGTTATTAATGACACATCCTGAAATTTTAAATTTTTTTGCTGGAATCCTCTTTAGAATCTTTTCTGTGATGGCTAAACAATTTATATAGAATGGAAGCTTCTTTTGTTATGAAGTGTCAACAGGTAAATTTATTTATGTTCACTGGCATACTTGATTACAATGTAGACTTTCATTTGACACCTCCTGACAAAATAGGATAGTGATAGGTACAGCCCTGATGTAAGCCAGACTCAGCATACCTGTGAATGGGTGTGGTCTGGGAAAGGTAGGCAGGGCTGATGGCTATAAATATTTTGTACAACAATGCTAGGCTATCACAACTTGCTTTGACCTGTATTGATTTTATGCTCTTGATAAAGGGTTGTTTGCTGAAACACATTGAGCTATATTTGAGCTAAATTTTAATAAACCCTAAAGCTGCATCTGAAGACACCATTGTGATGCTTTTTAATAAAAGGCTGATTTAAATTGATTTCTTGTGAGTATAACCTGTGTGTGCGCCTACCATACTGCTTGAAACGTGCTACACCATTGTGAGCTCTTTATTTTAGAGGTGGAAGAAGCCAGTTTCTCAGAGGAAAAGAGCAGCTTGTATTCCCAGGGGTGACACAGAACTGCCACTTTCGATATTTCTTGTTTCTGGGTATGGTTTGGGAGAACCGGAGCTGGCAGCGAGCATCTGAAGGGCAGTGCTAACATAGCTTCATACTATACTGCTATCTATAACTTTTATTTTCTAATATGCTTCATTGTCTTGCAGCATCGAACATAACCTTTCTGTGTTTTCAGACTCCCATTGATTTCTATGGCATTCTCTGACTCAAGGGTGGCGGTTTGAACGATAGGAATGCTGTGTTGGAATAGACGCAAGCGTACCTGTTGAATGTTTGATAAATTGGCAAGAGGGTCAAATAGAGTCGAATGTGATGGTGGATAATCAGTATTCTACTCAAATAACACAAACATCAATCTGCGTTGGACTGATATCGCTGGAGCGTATATTACGTTACACATTTCAACATTTGACAATCTTAACGCTTTGTTAAGTACGGCGGATCAACTTTGCGTCTAATTTGATGTGGAATTCCAGCGTATTATCAGTTGAATCATTGATAAATTGGTCCCTATGACTTTCTTTTTCAAGCAAAGTTGAAGGTTATGCAGCAAAGACATATGCCATAAGATGGGGGTAATTGGGGTGCAGAGGCATGCAATGTCAATAGTCACTGTCGTGTAATCTTATCATGTCACCTGGAGAACAGTGTATCATATGTAGTCCTGTATGACCTATAAGGAAATAATCTAATAATTAATATGTGTGGCATATGGTGTTCCACAGAGGCGTTAGGCTTCTTAAAGTTGGAGCAGGTGCCACAAAGATTAACCAGGTCATCTTTTACACAGTATATAGAATTTTCTTCATTTATGGTTCATTATTCTAAATCTCTGTTTATAGGCTATGTTTAAGGTGGAAAGATGAGATGTAAGCAACTTGATTGCTACAAACCTTTGAAGTGTTCTGGTGCAGAGATCCAGATACAATTGTTTGCTTCATACCATATAATTTTCTTCTGATATTTAGCTTTCTCTGGGCAAGATTAAAAGTCGTGCGGCAAATCTGTTTTTTGCAGTTTCCAAAAACACAGCACACGTTATGGCTTTTTCGCATCTGGGGTTACGCAGGTATTACAAGTTACAAAATAACTTATTTTTCAAGCGTGTTAACCAGCGTAATCCAAACAGCCAAATTGCGTGCGCATTCAGGTATTCCCCCTTAGAAGTCAATGGAGAAGACAAATAGGAACCCCCCCCCACAAAAACCCTAATCTATTGTGCAAAGCCCATGATGTATTCTCCTCGAAAATTGTACATGAAAATGCAAATATTTCATATTGCGAGAATGTTTTTGTAACAAAATATGTTCTATTCATTTATAAATAAACTAGTCCTAAAGCCTGTGTACACGGGCCATTTTTTGCAGTACAGCGGTCCCACCCCTTGCTCTCTCTCTCCCCCCTCTATTTTGCTCTCTCTCCCCCCTCTCTTTTGCTCTCTTTTTTGCTCTCTCTCTCTCTCTCTCTCTCTTCTCTCTTTTTGCTCTCTCTCTATCCCCTTCTCTTTTGTTCTCTCTCTCTCCCCCCTCTCTTTTGTTCTTTCTCTCTACCCCTCTCTTTTGCTTACTCTCTCTACCCCTCTCTCTTTTGCTCTCTTTTCCCCCTCTCTTTTGCTCTCTCTCCCCCTTCTCTTTTGCTCTCTCTCTGCCCCTCTATTTTACTCTCTCTCTCCCCCACCTCTTTTGCTCTCTCTCCCCCTCTCTTTTGCTCTCTCTCTCTCCCCACTCTCTTTTGCGCTCTCTCCCTCCTCTCTTTTGCTTTCTCTCCCTCCTCCCCTCTCTTTTTTTGTCTCACGACCATGCCCACTCCCACTTGGTTACGCCCCCACCATGGCCCACCCAGCCCCACCACTTAACTCACGTCAGCCATGCTCCACAAATGCCGACACTGATGATTTGAATGTTAAGGCCTTTGTCCTTGCGGTCTCTACTGCACATGACTGCATCTGACAAACATACCTGGCCTTTATTATATAGGATATTTCTCTATATATGTGAGGACAGATATATCTATTTGTTAGATATGTAAATTAATATATATACAGTATGTATAGATATCTCGAGATCTATATGTGAATATCTCTTTGAAAATCCCTCTGAGATAGTGTTTAATGTGCATAAGATTGTAATGTGAAATATTTTCATTATCTCCATAGTTAAACATATCTCTATACATATAAATCCATGTTTCTCTAAGTATACCCAAGATGTCCTATCTTTTAGCCCTTAAAACATTTGTGTGCAACATTTTTATTAAATATTTTTTATAAGACAGTGTTAATATGAGTGTAACTGTACTTTATAATGTATTTTTGAAGTGTTTTGTGCAACTGTTATGTTGCGGAAAACTGTTAACGACAGCTCTTCAATCGCGATTACTCAAGACTTGTAATACCTGCGCAATGGAAATTGATTGTGAAAAGACCATATCGCACGCTGAAAACCCATACCAGGTGACTTGTAATCTTGCCCTCTGACTTCAATTTCCTAAAGTTTGCCTTGTTGATGGTGTATGGCCTTAACTTACAAGTGCTTCAATGCTTTTTTTGCCAGCTTTCTACTCAGAAGCTGAGATTTTTTTACCTCTTTATCCTAGTTTATCCTTACACTGTTTTACTTGAAAAAGTACATCTGAGAGATATATTTTGAAAGGCATTTAGTAGTCTAAAGTTGGGAAAGCTGGATTAGTTAATGATGCAGTTGAGTGCAAATGCTGCATATGTGTAGGAGAGATTCCAAAAGGGATCAGTCATATCACTTAAAAAAAAGATTTGACTATGGTTTTATTTGTAGCTAGATTTCTGTAGAATTTTGTTTTTATAAAGAATACATTTTTAAGAATCTAATGTTTAAGTAGTGCGTAGTTTCAAAGGGATAAACAAGATTATCTTGATGCACTAAATTGTAGTTTTATGATAACAACAATGTGCACAGTAAGTAATCTTCATTCTGTAGCAGTCTATCAGTAAAGCACCCAGCTATGGCCTCGCTTCCATTGAGTCGTAATTCAGTTTGCGTGCACTCGCAAACCGATAAATATGCTGTCGGAAGCAATATTGTTTATCGACTGTTTCCAATGGCGCGTTATACCTCGATATCGTCAGCCGGACTTCGGCTGCCGAAAAGATCTTCGCGTCCCATAGAAAGTAATAGAAGCCGTTAATCGATAAATTATACCAGGTTTCCAATGAAAGCGCTAACCGTTACTACATTGTCGGAGGCTGTCGATACATTGAGATATATTACCCCCAGCTCAACTAGGTGTAAAAGAGGAAAATTGTGCTTTTTGAGACCTATTTTCTATTGAAATTATAAAACTTGCAAATAATGCAAGTGTTTTAATGTAGAAATAAATTGTTATAAGTAATATTTATTGTTGTCTCATGTATAGAAATAGTTGAACTTATATTCTAATAGAAATATCAGTATATATTTAAATATAATAATATATGCAAGAACATATCTACAGAATGCAAACTAGACCTATGCCTAGGGCAGCAATAAATATTACTTATATTTATGAAGTGTTAAATATAATTATATTAGAAAATAGTATTTGATTATTAAAAATATGGATAAGTGTTTTTTTATTTTTCTTGAGAGGCGATCACAGGTAAGAAGCACGGACGTTAAACGTAAATTCTATAGCGTAAGGTCGGGTTACCTTAGCAACTAATTGATTTTCAAGAAATCCGACGTCAGATGGAAGCGTTAACACAACGTTAACTTACAGCTACACGAAAAGAGCGACTGCGCGCAACACGCTAATCTTTTCAATGGAAACCTGGTACTAAAATGCAGCCGTAAATTACTTTTAGCTGTCGGCCGCTTCGGTAGCTTACGGCTCCATTTTTAACGACTCAATGGAAGCGAGGCCTTTGTGTGGATTGTGAGTTCTAAATGAAACGACTCAGAAGACTTCATTTATGTTTATGTTTAAATCTTTTTTTATTGGTAACAGAAAAAGGAAAAACTTACAGGAACCAACGACGTCAAAGTTAGCCGCAAATTACAACAATGTAAATGACAAGGTATTACAAAGGCTTTAACGTTTCAGTGAATAGTACCTCACCACAGGAAGTGTAGTAGAGATGTTCCTATCACAATCAGCCACCTTATTTTATAAAAATCTTGCAGTCAAACCTGATGTTAACTGAGGGTGGGTAGATCCTTAAGTAATTGAAGGAGGGGAATAGAAGGGAAGGTGCAAAAGGGGGAAAGCAAGAAAACAAAGAGGATAGTGAGTGCTATTATTGTCCCTAAATGGAGGGGGAAGCAGACTGGCTGCCTTTGGTAGATCAGAGGTATCAAAATAGCAATTAGAGGTCTAGGATTGGGTTGTTGTCGTCAGGGGTGGGTGATTAAAGCCATTTCTATAGTTCCAGTAAAACCATATCTCGTTGTTCGAATTTTTAGTGTCTAGGGACCACGCTGCTGTCTACACCAGCATTTTTATTGTTTTAAAAAAAAGATAATCACTTTATTACCCATTCCCCAGTTTTGCATAACTAACACTGTTATAATAATATACTTTTTACCTCTGTTATTACCTTGTATCTAAGCCTCTGCACACTTCCCCTTAATCTAATTTCTTTTTGACATAGTTGCATTTTAGCCAATCAGTGCTGACTATCGCCTACATTTAGAGTTTTGCGTTAGAAGGGGTGCGTTAGCTACGCGTGTTTCCCCCCCCCCCGCACCTTTTAAACAATGCTGGTATTTAGAGTTCTCTGAAGGGCTGCGTTAGGCTCCAAAAAG
This sequence comes from Bombina bombina, assembly GCF_027579735.1. Taxonomy (NCBI): domain Eukaryota; kingdom Metazoa; phylum Chordata; class Amphibia; order Anura; family Bombinatoridae; genus Bombina; species Bombina bombina. The sequence continues at coordinate 654,660,277 of NC_069501.1, read as the reverse complement.
AGAGCGTACAGGCATATTTACCGCCACTGCAACTCTCAATACCAGCGTTGCTTACGGACGTGGCCAGCTTCAAAAACGTGCTTGTGCACGATATCCCCATAGGAAACAATGGGGCAGTTTGAGCTGAAAAGAAAACTAACACCTGCAAAAAAGCAGCGTTCAGCTCCTAACGCAGCCCCATTGTTTCCTATGGGGAAACACTTCCTAAGACTGCACCTAACACCCAACATGTACCCCGAGTCTTAACACCCCTAACCTTACACTTATTAACCCCTAATCTGCTGCCCCCGCTATCGCTGACCCCTGCATTTTATTATTAACCCCTAATCTGCCGCTCCGTACACCGCCGCAACCTACATTATCCCTATGTACCCATAATCTGCTGCCCCTAACATCCCCGACCCCTATATTATATTTATTAACCCCTAATCTGCCCCCCAACGTCGCCGCTACCTAACTACACTTATTAACCCCTAATCTGCCGACCGGACCTCGCCTCCACTATAATAAATGTATTAACCCCTAAACCGCCTCACTCCCGCCTCAAAAACCCTATAATAAATAGTATTAACCCCTAATCTACCCTCCCTAACATCGCCGACACCTAACTTCAAGTATTAACCCCTAATCTGCCGACCGGACCTCGCCGCTACTATAATAAATGTATTAACCCCTAAAGCTAAGTCTAACCCTAACACTAACACCCCCCTAAGTTAAATATAATTTTTATCTAACTAAATAAATTAACTCTTATTAAATAAATTAATCCTATTTAAAAATAAATACTTACCTGTAAAATAAACCCTAATATACTGTAGCTACAATATAACGAATAATTATATTGTAGCTATTTTAGGATTTATATTTATTTTACAGGCAACTCTGTATTTATTTTAGCTAGGTACAATAGCTATTAAATAGTTATTTACTATTTAATGCTACCTAGTTAAAATAATTACAAAATTACCTGTAAAATAAATCCTAACCTAAGTTACATTTAAACCTAACACTACACTATCAATAAATTAATTAACTAAACTATCTACAATTACCTACAATTAAATCAACTAAACTAAATTACAAAAAAAAACAAACACTAAATTACAAAAAATAAAAAAAGATTATAAGAATTTTAAACTAATTACACCTACTCTAAGCCCCCTAAAAAAATAACGAAGCCACCCAAAATAAAAAAATGCCCTACCCTATTCTAAAATAAAAAGTTAACAGCTCTTTTACCTTACCAGCCCTTAAAAGGGCATTTTGAGGGGCATGCCCCAAAGAAAACAGCTCTTTTGCATTTAAATAAACATACAATAACCTCCCCCAACATTACAACCCACCACCCACATACCCCTAATCTAACCCAAACACCCCTTAAACCTAACACTAAGCCCCTGAAGATCTCCCTACCTTATCTTCATCACGCCGGGTATCACCGATCCATCCAGAAGAGGGTCCGAAGTCTTCATCCTATCCGGCAAGAAGAGGTCCAGAAGAGGGTCCGAAGTCTTCATCCTATCCGGCAAGAAGAGGACATCAGGACCGGTAGACATGTTCATCCAGGCGGCGTCTTCTATCTTCATCCATCCGGCGCAGAGCGGGACCATCTTGAAGCAGCCGACGCGGATCCATCCTCTTTATCCGGCGACTCCCGACGAATGAAGGTTCCTTTAAGTGACGTCATCCAAGATGGCGTCCCTCGAATTCCGATCGGCTGATAGGATTATATCAGCCAATCGGAATTAAGGTAGGAAAAATCTGATTGGCTGATTGAATCAGCCAATCAGATTCAAGTTCAATCCGTTTGGCTGATTCAATCAGATTTTTCCGAACTTAATTCCGATTGGCTGATATAATCCTATCAGCCAATCGGAATTCGAGGGACGCCATCTTGGATGACGTCACTTAAAGGAACCTTCATTCGTCGGGAGTCGCCGGAAGAAGAGGATGGATCCGCGTCGGCTGCTTCAAGATGGTCCTGCTCCACGTCGGATGAAGATAGAAGACGCCGCCTAGATGAACATGTCTACCGGTCCGGATGTTCTCTTCTTGCCGGATAGGATGAAGACTTCGGACCCTCTTCTGGACTTCTTCTTGCCGGATAGGATGAAGACTTCGGACCCTCTTCTGGACGGATCGGTGATACCCGACGTGGTGAAGATATAGGGGTCGATCCGATAAAAATCGTCGCCCGCAAAAGCTGGCGACACCAATATTTGCGCGGGTTTGGTATCCTATATACGGCGTAACCTAGAAGTTACGCGCGTATATTTCTGCCATCGCCCGTAGTTTTTTGGGCCATAGGCAGGTATACCAAACCCGCGCAGTTTGGTATCCAATAAACAGCGTAAGGACTTACGTGGCGAAAATGGAGAAATCTTACAATTGAACTTGAATCTGATTGGCTGATTGAACTTGAATCTGATTGGCTGATTCAATCAGCCAATCAGATTTTTCTACCTTAATTCCGATTGGCTGATAGAATCCTATCAGCCAATCGGAATTCGACGGACGCCATCTTGGATGATGTCATGTAAAGGAACCTCATTCGTCGGGAAGTCATCGTGCCGGATGGATGCTCCGCGAAGATGCCGATTTGCTTGAAGACATCGCCGATGGAAGAAGACTCTCTGCCGCTTGATTCAAGACATCGCTCGGATGGAAGAAGACTTCACTGCCGCTTGCTGGAAGACATCGCCCAGATCGGATGAGGAGTTCGGCCCGGCTGGGTGAATACAAGGTAGGGAGATCTTCAGGGGGGGTAGTGTTAGGTTTATTTAAGGGGGGTTTGGGTTAGATTAGGGGTATGTGGGTGGTGGGTTGTAATGTTGGGGGGTGGTATTGTGTTTTTTTTTGCAGGCAAAAGAGCAGTTTTCTTTGGGGCATGCCCCCACAAAAGGCCCTTTTAAGGGCTGGTAAGGTAAAAGAGCTTTGAACTTTTTTTAATTAAGAATAGGGTAGGGAATTTTTTTATTTTGGGGGGCTTTATTATATATTTGTAGTTTATTTAATTTATTGATAGTGTAGGTGTATTTGTAACTTAGGTTAGGATTTATTTTACAGGTAATTGGGTAATTATTTTAACTAGGTAGCTATTAAATAGTTAAAAACTATTTAATAGCTATTATACCTAGTTAAAATAATTAACAATTTACCTGTAAAATAAATATAAACCCTAACATAGCTATAATGTAATTATTAATTATATTGTAGCTATCTTAGGATTTATTTTATAGGTAAGTATTTAGATTTAAATAGGAATATTTTAATTAATAATATTAATATTAGATTTATTTTAATAAGAGTTTAGTTAGGGATGTTAGAGTTAGATAGGGTTATTATACTTTATATATATATAATATAATAACGATATTAACTATATTAACCCTAATATAATTAGGGTTAATATAGTTAATATATATAATATAATAACTATATTAACTATATTAACCCTAATATAATTAGGGTTAATATAGTTAATATAGCTGGCAGCGGTGTAGGGGGATTAGATTAGGGGTTAATACATTTATTATAGGTGGCCGCGGTGTAGGGGGATGTAGATTGTAGGCAAAAGAGCAGTTTACTTTGTGACAAAGCCCCACCAAAAGCCCTTTTAAGGGCTGGCAAAAGAGCTGAATTCTTTGGGGCATGCCCCGCAAAAAGCCCTTTTAAGGGCTGGCAAAAGAGCTGTTACTTTGGGGCAATGCCACGCAAAAAGCCCTTTTCAGGGCTATTTGTAGGGTTAGACTTAGGTTTAGTGGTAGGGATAGTTTAGTATTTCAGGGGTTAAATAATTTAATATTTAATTGGTGTGAATGAGTAGAGCGCTGGAACTATAAAAGATCCCAAACACCCTATTAATATAAGATCCTTCGGTCTTATGAATTGGATTGTCTAGATAGGAGAGTGTATAGGGGCGTTGTTTCCAGCTTAAGGGATCGTACGTATCTTTGTGACCTTATATAGTGATTCTGTATATATATTATTGTGTTTTAAAAGTGAAATTTAAAGTGACAATATTTTATTAGTTTAAGTATATTTAGAAATTATATAAGCTTAAAGTGATTAAATTAGGACTGAAGTCTCTCTACACAATGTGTACTATGTGTATTGTGGTAGGGAACTATGTGAATTAAAAGTAAGATATTATAACATAAAACCGTGTTTTTGCGCTGTTTTGTCAGAGTGTATATTACCCCTATATTAATGGGTGTAGGTGTAAAAAATGACAGTATATAAAGTCAAGATGTACCATCCAGAATTAATTCCAATTTATTAAAATATTTATAATATATTAAAGTACTGTTTAAAATTTAAAACTCCTATATATGACTGTTTACAAGTTCCTCTAAAATCAACTATGGGACGTCTCCCAAATACATAAAACAATATATATTATAGTATATATATTATTAGTTTAATAATATATATTGTTTTATGTATTTGGGAGACGTACCATAGTTGATTTTAGAGGAACTTGTAAACAGTCATATATAGGAGTTTAAAATTTTAAACAGTACTTTAATATATTATAAATATTTTAATAAATTGGAATTAATTCTGGATGGTACATCTTGACTTTATATACTGTCATTTTTTACACCTACACCCATTAATATAGGGGTAATATACACTTTGACAAAACAGCGCAAAAACACGGTTTTATGTTATAATATTTTACTTTTAATTCACATAGTTCCCTACCACAATACACATAGTACACATTGTGTAGAGAGACTTCAGTCCTAATTTAATCATTTTAAGCTTATATAATTTCTAAATATACTTAAACTAATAAAATATTGTCACTTTAAATTTCACTTTTAAAACACAATAATATATATACATAATCACTATATAAGGTCACAAAGATACGTACGATCCCTAAAGCTGGAAACAATGCCCCTATACACTCTCCTATCTAAATAATTTAATATAGCTGGCGGCGGTATAGGGGGATTAGATTAGGGGTTAATAATTTTACAATAGATAGCAGCGGGGTAGGGGCTCACTTTAGGGGGTAGGCAAGGTAGATGGCGGCGGTGTTAGGGGCTCACTTTAGGGGGTTTATAGATTTAATATAGCTGGCGGCGGTGTAGGGGTTAATAATTGTATTACGTTGCGGCAGGCTCCGGGAGCGGCGGTTTAGGGGTTAATACATATTTTATTGTTAGGATAGTGAGGGGGGATAGCGGATAGAGGGTTAGACGTGTCGGGCTATGTTAGGGAGGCGTGTAAGACTTGTCGGGCTATGTTAGGGAGGCGTGTTAGACAGTGCGGGTGATTTAGACTTTAGTCAGGTTTTGTAGGTGCCGGCAGTTTCTAACGTGCCGTAAGTCACTGGCGACGCCAGAAATTTGTACTTGCGCAGATTTCTGGACATCGCTGGTTTATCAGACTTACGGCACTTTAGCATCTGACAGCGCAGTATATGGGATAGCTCGAGTCGAGTTTTTTAAGGGGTGTTTGGGTTAGATTAGGGGTATGTGGGTGGTGGGTTGTAATGTTGGGGGGTATTGTATGTTTATTTAAATGCAAAAGAGCTGTTTTCATTGGGGCATGCCCCGCAAAAGGCCCTTTTAAGGGCTGGTAAGGTAAAAGAGCTGTTAACTTTTTATTTTAGAATAGGGTAGGGGGGGGCTTTGTTATTTTTTAGGGGGCTTAGAGTAGGTGTAATTAGTTTAAAATTCTTGTAATCTTTTTTATTTTTGTAATTTAGTGTGTTTTTTTTTGTAATTTAGTTTAGTTGATTTAATTGTAGATAATTGTAGATAGTTTAGTTAATTAATTTATTGATACTGTAGTGTTAGGTTTAATTGTAACTTAGGTTAGGATTTATTTTACAGGTAATTTTGTAATTATTTTAACTAGGTAGCTATTCAATAGTTATTAACTATTTAATAGCTATTGTACCTAGTTAAAATAAATACAAAGTTGCCTGTAAAATAAATATAAATCCTAAAATAGCTACAATATAATTATTCGTTATATTGTAGCTATATATGGGTTTATTTTACAGGTAAGTATTTTGTTTTTAAATAGGAATAATTTATTTAATAAGAGTTAATTTATTTCGTTAGATAAAAATTATATTTAACTTAGGGGGGTGTTAGTGTTAGACTTAGCTTTAGGGGTTAATACATTTATTATAGTAGCGGCGAGGTCCGGTCGGCAGATTAGGGGTTAATACTTGAAGTTAGGTGTCGGCGATGTTAGGGAGGGCAGATTAGGGGTTAATACTATTTATTATAGGGTTTTGGAGGCGGGAGTGAGGTGGTTTAGGGGTGAATACATTTATTATAGTGGCTGCGAGGTCCGGTCGGCAGATTAGGGGTTAATAAGTGTAGGTAGGTAGCAGCGACATTGGGGGGGGCAGATTAGGGGGTAATAAATATAGTGGTCGGCGATGTTAGGGGCAGCAGATTAGGGGTACATAGAGATAATGTAGGTTGCGGCGGTGTGCATCGGCAGATTAGGGGTTAAAATTTTTTATTAGAGTGGCGGCGATGTGGGGGGACCTCGGTTTAAGGGTACATAGGTAGTTTATGGGTGTTAGTGTACTTTAGACTCTTAGAGCACAGTAGTTAAGAGCTTTATGAACCGGTGTTAGCCCAGAAAGCTCTTAACTCCTGACTTTTTTCTGCGGCTGGAGTCTCGTCGTTAGAGTTCTAACGCTCACTTCAGCCAAGACTCTAAATACCGGCGTTAGAAAGATCCCATTGAAAAGATAGGATACGCAATTGACGTAAGGGGATCTGCGGTATGGAAAAGTCGCGGCTGGAAAGTGAGCGTTAGACCCTTTTCTGATTGACTCTAAATACCAGCGGGCGGCCAAAACAAGCGTTAGGACCCCCTAACGCTGGTTTGGACGGCTAACGCAGAACTCTAAATCTAGGCGTAAGTAACTCCACGGGCGTGAGTACAATATTATCTATAGGGCACGCGTGAACTAACACCCTCTAGCTGTGAAAAACTGTCAAGTGAATTGAAATAAGAGGCGGGCTTCAAGGGTTTAGAAATTAGCATATGAACCTAACTAGGCTTAGGTACCTGTAGTACCTTTGCCTCATATTGCAGCTGTAGTTGAAATTGAATTTTTAGTCCTAAACTGAAATCAAGTGGAAGAAACCTGTTTTATCTAAGTTCTAACTGATGCGGCTTTCTCTTTATTTCAAACTAGTCCTAAAGCCAGTTCACACGGGCCATTTTTTGCAGTACAGCGGCCCAACCCATTGCGCTCTCTCCCCTCTCTTTTGCTCTCTCTCCCCCTCTCTTTTGAGCTCTCTCTCTCCCCCCTCTCTTTTGAGCTCTCTGTCTCCCCATCTCTTTTGCGCGCTCTCTCTCCCCCCTCTCTTTTATGCTCTCTCTCTCTCCCCCTCTCTTTTGCGCTCTCTCTCTCCCCCTCTCTTTTGTGCTCTCTCTCCCCCTCACTTTTGCGCTCTCTCTCCCCCTCTCTTTTGCCTTCTCTCTCTCCCCATCTCTTTTGCGCTCTCTCTCTCCCCATCTCTTTTGCGCTCTCTCCCCCCTCTCTTTTTTGCGCTCTCTCTCTCCCCCTCTTTTGCAATCTCTCTCCCCCCCCTCTTTTGCGCTCTCTTTCCACTCTCTTTTATGCTCTCTCTCCCCCTCTCTTTTGCGCTCTCTCCTCCCTCTCTTTTGCCCTCTCTCTCCCCCCTCTCTTTTGCGCTCGCTCTTTTCCCGCTCTTTTGCTCTCTCTCTCCCCTCTCTCTTTTGCTCTCGCTCTCCCCCTCTCTTTTGCTCTCTCTCCCCCTCTCTTTTGCTCTCTCTCCCTCCTCTCTTTTGCGTGCTCTCTCCCCCCTCTCTTTTGTGCTCTCCCTCACCCCCTCTCTTTTGCGCTCTCTCCCCCCCTCTCTTTTGCGCTCTCTCTTTCCCTCTCTTTTGCTCTCTCTCTCTCCCCCATCTCTTTTGCGCTCTCTCTCCCCTCTCTATTGCTCTCTCTCTCCCCCATCTCTTTTGCGCTCTCTCTCCCCCATCTCTTTTGTGCTCTCTCTCCCCCTCTCTTTTGCTCTCTCTCTCCCCCATCTCTTTTGCGCTCTCTCTCCCCCTCTCATTTGTTCTCTCTCTCCCCCATCTCTTTTGCGCTCTCTCTCCCCATCTCTTTTGTGCTCTCTCTCCCCCTCTCTTTTGCTCTCTCTCTCCCCCATCTCTTTTGCGCTCTCTCCCCCCCTCTCTTTTGCTCTCTCTCTCTCCCCCCCTCTCTTTTGTGCTCTCTCTCTTCCCCCTCTTTTGCTCTCTCCACCCCTCTTTTGCTCTCTCTCCCCCTCTCTTTTGCGCTCTCTCTCTCCCCATCTCTTTTGCGCTATCTCTCTCTCCCCCTCTCTTTTGTGCGCTCTCTCTCCCCCTCTTTTGCGCTCTCTCCCCCCTCTTTTGCACTCTCTCTCCCCCTCTCTTTTGCGCTCTCTCTCCCCCTCTCTTTTACGCTCTCTCTCCCCCTCTCTTTTGCGCTCTCTCTCCCCCTCTTTTGCATTCTCTCTCTCCCCCTCTCTTTTGCGCTCTCTCTCTCCCCCTCTCTTTTGCGCTCTCTCTCCCCCTCTCTTTTGCGCTCTCTCTCTCTCCCCCCTCTTTTGCTCTCTCTCTCCCCCATCTCTTTTGCGCTCAATCTCCCCCTCTCATTTGTTCTCTCTCTCCCCCATCTCTTTTGCGCTCTCTCTCCCATCTCTTTTGTGCTCTCTCTCCCCCTCTTTTGTGCTCTCTCTCCCCCCTCTCTTTTGCGCTCTCTCTCCCTCCTCTCTTTTGCGCTCTCTCTCTCCCCCCTCTCTTTTGCGCTCTCTCTCTCTCTCCCCCCTCTTTTGCTCTCTCTCTCCCTCCTCTCTTTTGCACTCTCTCTCCCCCTCTCTTTTGCTCTCTCTCCCCCTCTCTTTTGCGCTCTCTCCCCCCCTCTCTTTTGTGCTCTCTCTCCCCCTCTCTTTTACGCTCTCTCTCCCCCCTCTCTTTTGCACTCTCTCTCCCCCCTCTCTTTTGCGCTCTCTCTCTCCCCCTTCTCTTTTGCGCTCTCTCTCTCCCCCTCTATTTTGCGCTCTCTCTCTCCCACTCTCTTTTGCGCTCTCTCTCTCTCCCTCTTTTGCGCTCTCTCTCCCCCCTCATTTGCGCTCTCTCTCCCCTTCTCTTTTGTACTCTCTCTCCCCCTCTCTTTTGCGCTCTTTCTCCCCCCTCTCTTTTGCGCTGTCTTTCCCCCTCTCTTTTGTGTTCTCTCTACCCTCTCTCTTTTGCGCTCTCTCTCCCCCCTCTCTTTTGTGCTTTCTCTCTTCCCCCTCTCTTTTGCGCTCTCTCTCTCCCCCCTCTTTTGCTCTCTCTCTATCCCCCATCTCTTTTGCGCTCTCTCTCCCCCTCTCTTTTGCTCTCTCTCTCCCCCATCTCTTTTGCGCTCTCTCTCCCCCATCTCTTTTGTGCCTTTTGCTCTCTCTCTCCCCCATCTCTTTTGCACTCTCTCCCCCCTCTCTTTTGCTCTCTCTCTCTCCACCCTCTCTTTTGTGCTCTCTCTCTCTCCCCCATCTTTTGCTCCCTCCACCCCTCTTTCCCTCTCTTTTGCTCTCTCTCTCCCCCATCTCTTTTGTGCCTTTTGCTCTCTCTCTCCCCCCTCTCTTTTGCGCTCTCTCTCCCCCTCTCTTTTGCGCTCTTTCTCCCCCCTCTCTTTTGTGCTCTCTTTCCCCCTCTCTTTTGTGTTCTCTCTACCCCCTCTCTTTTGCTCTCTCTCCCTCCACCCTCTCTTTTGTGCTCTCTCTCTCTCTCCCCCCTCTTTTGCTCTCTCCACCCCTCTTTCCCTCTCTTTTGCTCTCTCTCTCCCCATCTCTTTTGCGCTCTCTCTCCCCCTCTCTTTTGCTCTCTCTCTCCCCATCTCTTTTGCACTCTCTCTCCCCTATCTCTTTTGTGCCTTTTGCTCTCTCTCTCCCCCATCTCTTTTGCGCTCTCTCCCCCTCTCTTTTGCTCTCTCTCTCTCTCCCCCCTCTCTTTTGCTCTCTCTCCCCCTCTCTTTTGCACTCTCTCTCTCCCACTCTCTTTTGCGCTCTCTCTCTCTCCCCCTCTTTTGCGCTCTCTCCCCCCTCATTTGCGCTCTCTCTCCCCCTCTCTTTTGTACTCTCTCTCCCCCCTCTCTTTTGCGCTCTCTCTCCCCCTCTCTTTTGCGCTCTTTCTCCCCCCTCTCTTTTGTGCTCTCTTTCCCCCTCTCTTTTGTGTTCTCTCTACCCCCTCTCTTTTGCGCTCTCTCTCCCCCCTCTCTTTTGTGCTTTCTCTCTTCCCCCTCTCTTTTGCGCGCTCTCTCTCTCTCTCTCTCCCCCCTCTTTTGCTCTCTCTCTATCCCCCATCTCTTTTGCGCTCTCTCTCCCCCTCTCTTTTGCTCTCTCTCTCCCCCATCTCTTCTGCGCTCTCTCTCCCCCATCTCTTTTGTGCCTTTTGCTCTCTCTCTCCCCCATCTCTTTTGTGCTCTCTCCCCCCTCTCTTTTGCTCTCTCTCTCTCCACCCTCTCTTTTGTGCTCTCTCTCTCTCCCCCATCTTTTGCTCTCTCCACCCCTCTTTCCCTCTCTTTTGCTCTCTCTCTCCCCCATCTCTTTTGTGCCTTTTGCTCTCTCTCTCCCCCATTTCTTTTGCGCTCTCCCCCCTCTCTTTTGCTCTCTCTCCCTCCACCCTCTCTTTTGTGCTCTCTCTCTCTCTCTCCCCCCTCTTTTGCTCTCTCCACCCCTCTTTCCCTCTCTTTTGCTCTCTCTCTCCCCATCTCTTTTGTGCTCTCTCTCTCCCCATCTCTTTTGCACTCTCTCTCCCCTATCTCTTTTGTGCCTTTTGCTCTCTCTCTCCCCCATCTCTTTTGCGCTCTCTCCCCCCTCTCTTTTGCTCTCTCTCTCTCCCCCCTCTCTTTTGCTCTCTCTCCCCTCTCTTTTGCTCTCTCTCTCTCCCCCCTCTCTTTTGCTCTCTCTCTCTCCCTCCTCTCTTTTGCATGCTCTCTCCCCCCTCTCTTTTGCGCGCTAGCTCTCCCCCTCTCTTTTGCGCTCTCACTCTCCCCCTCTCTTTTGCGCTCTCTCCCCCCTCTCTTTTGCGCTCTCTCTTTCTCTCTCTTTTGCTCTCTCTCCCCCATCTCTTTTGCGCTCTCTCTCCCCCTCTATTTTGCTCTCTCTCTCCCCATCTCTTTTGTGCTCTCTCTCCCCCTCTCTTTTGCTCTCCCTCTCCCCCATCTCTTTTGCGCTCTCTCCCCCTCTCTTTTGCTCTCTCTCTCTCTCTCTCTCTCTCTCTCCCTCCCGCCTCTCTTTTGCGCTCTCTCTCCCCCTCTCTTTTGCTCTCTCTCTCCCCATCTCTTTTGCACTCTCTCTCCCCCATCTCTTTTGTGCCTTTTGCTCTATCTCTCCCCCATCTCTTTTGCACTCTCTCCCCCCTCTCTTTTGCTCTCTCTCTCTCCCCCCTCTCTTTTGCTCTCTCTCCCCCTCTCTTTTGCTCTCTCTCTCTCCCCCCTCTCTTTTGCTCTCTCTCTCTCCCTCCTCTCTTTTGTGTGCTCTCTCCCCCCTCTCTTTTGCGCGTTAGCTCTCCCCTCTCTTTTGCGCTCTCACTCTCCCCTCTCTTTTGCGCTCTGCCTCACCCCCTCTCTTTTGCGCTCTCTCCCCCGCTCTCTTTTGCGCTCTCTCTTTCTCTCTCTTTTGCTCTCTCTCCCCCATCTCTTTTGCGCTCTCTCTCCCCCTCTATTTTGCTCTCTCTCTCCCCATCTCTTTTGTGCTCTCTCTCCCCCTCTCTTTTGCTCTCCCTCTCCCTCATCTCTTTTGCGCTCTCTCCCCCTCTCTTTTGCTCTCTCTCTCTCCCTCCTGCCTCTCTTTTGTGCTCTCTCTCCCACCTTTTTTGCTCTCTCCACCCCTCTTTTGCTCGCTCTCTCCCCCCTCACTTTTGCGCTCTCTCTCCCCCTCTCTTTTGCGCTCTCTCTCCCTCTTTCTTTTGCGCTATCTCCCCCCTCTCTTCGCTCTCTCCCCCCTCTCTTTTGCTCTCTCTCCCCAATCTCTTTTGCGCTCTCTCTCCTCCTCTCTTTTGAGCTCTCTCTCCCCCTCCTCTCTCTCTTCCCCCCTCCTCTCTCTCCCCCTCCTCTCTCTCCCCCTCCTCTCTCTCCCCCCTCCTCTCTCTCTCCCCCCCCTCCTCTCTCTCCCCCCCTCCTCTCTCTCCCCCCCTCCTCTCTCTCCCACTCTCCTCTCTCTCCCCCTCTACTCTCTCTGCCCCACTCCTCTCTCTCTCCCCCCTCCTCTCTCTCTCCCCCCTCTTCTCTCTCTCCCCCCCTCCTCTCTCTCTACCCCCCTCCTCTCTCTCCCCCCTCCTCTCTCTCTCCCCCCTCCTATCTCGCTCCCCCCTCCTCTCTCTCTTCCCCCCCTCCTCTCCCCCCTCCTCTCTCTCTCCCCCTCTCTCCCCCCTCCTCTCTCTCTCCCCCTCATGCTCTCTCTCTCCCCCCCTCCTCTCTCTCCCCCCTCTCTCTACCCCCTTTCTCTATCTCTCCCCCCTCCTCTCTCTCTCTCCCACTCCTCTCTTTCCCCCCTCTCTTTCTACCCCCCCCCCTCTCTCCCCCCTCCTCTCTCCCCCCTCCTCTCTCTCCCCCTTCTCTCTCTCCCCCCTTCTCTCTCTCTCCCCCCTCCTCTCTCTCTCCCCCCCTCTCTCCCCCATCCTCTCTCTCCCCCTTCTCTCTTTCCCCATCCTCTCTCTCTACCCCCCTCCTCTCTCTCTACCCCCTCCTCTCTCTCCCCCTCCTCTCTCTCTCCCTCCTCTCTTTCTCCCCCCTCCTCTCTATCTCCCCCCTCCTCTCTCTCCCCCCTCCTCTCTCTCCCTCCATCCTCTCTCTCCCCCCCCCTCTCTCTCTTCCCCTCCTCTCTCTCCCCCCTCCTCTCTCTCGCCCCCCTCTTCTCTCTCCCTTCTCCTCTCTCTCTACCCCCTCCTCTCTCTCTACCCCCTCCTCTCTCTCTACCCCCCTACTCTCTCTTCCCCCCATCCTCTCTCTCCCCCCTCCTCTCTCTCTCCCCCCTCCTCTCTCTCCCCCCCTCCTCTCTCTCTCCCCCCTCCTCTCTCTCCCCCCCTCCTCTCTCTCTCCCCCCTCTCTCTCCCCTCCTCTCTCTTTCCCCTCCTCTCTCTCTCCCCTCCTCTCTCTCTCTCTCTTCCTTTCTCTCTTCTCCTATCTCTCCTACTCTCTCTATCTCGTGACCGCGCCCGGCCACACTCGGCCACGCCCCCTTCACTGCCATTCCCACCCGGTCACGCCCCATTCACATCGGTCATGCCCCCGCTCACGCTCAGCCACACCCACTTCTGACGCAGATCAGCTAGGGAGTAGGACTCAAAGGCCAGGTGTGTTTGTCCTCGTGCTGTCTCTACTGCGCATGACAGCTTCGGACAAACACACTTGGCATTTTATATAATAGGATGTCAAGCAAAACTGATTTGGAAGTGCAGTGACATGAAAATATATAGCGAATGAGAAGCAAGTATATGTATGAAAGCATTTGATCAAGCTAAAACCAATGTTACATAAAAATATATTTTTTTAAATCTTCAGTTTTAAGATGCATTATAGCTGCCAGTTTTTAATATTTGAAAATAGAATACAACATTTAAATAACATTAAAGCTAAACAGCTGGAGCTATGACACAGGTACCTAGTAAATGCCTGCACCATAACTTTTTGGGCTTTAATTGTAAATAAGCACAACATTAGCTTTAGTTATAAGTTCTAATGCTGCTGCAACTGTGTATTTAGTTTTATGTTCTTGCTGCTGGTGTTTCTATATCAAGCTTGCTGCTGTAGTAACTGCGTCACTTCTTATGACATCACTTCCTGTGACACTACTGAACATGCATATAGTACAGGCACATCTGCACAGAGCAAGTTTTCTCTGTGAAAAAATCACAAAAAGACAAAGGCGCCTCCTGGTGTAATACAGTTGGTGAAAGAGATTTGTTAGGTTATCAAAAAGGTACTCACAAGTGGAGCAGCACCCAATTGTGCTAAATCAAACAGACTGGGATCTCACAGTGTCCCTGCTCACTGACACTGCAAGGAAACTGGTTTCTCCAACGTCTTGCCGGACTGACAGAGCTCAGACTCTCACAAAGAGGTTTACATAAAACCAAATTTTATTAATAAAATAAAAATCTCAGTGTCTCATGACACTAGATATTAAAAGAACAAGCAACGCGTTTCTCAGACTGCTGTCTGTTTCATCAAGAAGCCTGATGAAACAGACAGCAGTCTGAGAAACGCGTTGCTTGTTCTTTTAATATCTAGTGTCATGAGACACTGAGATTTTTATTTTATTAATAAAATTTGGTTTTATGTAAACCTCTTTGTCTGAGCTCTGTCAGTCCGGCAAGACGTTGGAGAAACCAGTTTCCTTGCAGTGTCAGTGAGTTTGATAACCTAACAAATCTCTTTCACCAACTGTATTACACCAGGAGGCGCCTTTGTCTTTTTGTGATTTTTTCACAGAGAAAACTTGCTCTTCGATCCTGATTTCCCTGACAAAGCAGCTGACTCCAGTCATCATCTGTGCTCCTGATCATTGATCATCCTGGTATTTGATCACATTCATCATTTGGGACTATACCCACCCCAATTGGGACATTTACCATCTATATAACATTGCAGAAGAAGACAGCATTTCCAGATAAGAACCTTTTAGGAATTTCTTATTACTGTATTTGCTATTATTTGTGTTGTATCCTATGTTTCTCATAGTCCCATATTTATAAGAATTGTTTCTTATTTGTTTACATTATTTCGTATAGTATATTTTATTATAGTTATTATATGTAATATCTTGTTCTCTTCTCTCTTAGCCTATTTACATAGTAATCATATAGGGTCCTGTGCGCCCCCTAGTAGTAAGACACCCTTAGTGTTACTGATTGTTACATCTGCACAGAGCTTCTTAGCAGAGTACAAAATGCATTACCTTAAAAAGAAAAAAACATTTCATTTTGAAGCAATTTCACAGTTTGTTCTTACATTCTTCTGAATCACTAGCTTTATTTAGTAAAAGTTAGGTGACCTTGAACTATTCTATTTTTCTGTATTAATAAATATGTTTGTTCTTATTGATTGGTGTGCTCTTTCCATTATTGATTGCTGACTAAAGATAGAAAAAAACAGGGCAAATACACCTTATTTCTACTGTGTACTTTTGATTTGCAGCTTTAAAACATTTTTAATAAAACTTGATGGTGATTTCACAACAGTTAAGAAACGTAAATGCATATATTTTATTGCAGGATCATACCGGCAATACTGTATAAATGTCTGGAAGGTATAAAAAAAACAACAACAAAAGCATTATGAAACATATCTTAAGAAAAAAATGATGCAAGGAAATTTTTCTTTTATGATTCAGACAGAGAGGCCTATTTAACAAATGTCTGTCGGACCTGATTCGACAGTGCGGATCAGGTCCGACAGACATCGCTGAATGCGGAGAGAAATACGCTCTCCGTATTCAGCATTGCACCAGCAGCTCACAGGAGCTGCTGGAGCAACGCCGCCCCCTGCAGACTCGCGGCCGCCAGCAGGGGGTGTAAATCAACCCGATTGTACTCGATCGGGTTGAATTGTGGCGATTCCTGTCCGCCTCATCAGAGCAGGCAGATAGGGTTATGGAGCAGCGGTCTTTAGACCGTTGTTTCATAACTGGTGTTTCTGGCAAGCCTGGAGGCTCACCAGAAACATGGGCCCTCAAGCTCCGTACGGAGCTTGATAGATCGGCCCCAGAGAATGCAAATTTAAACAACTTTCTAATTTACTTCTATTATCAAATTGTCTTTATTCTCTTGGTATCCTTTGTTGAAAATCAGGGACACACGTTCAGGAGCATGCACGTTTCTTGAGCACTATATAGCAGCACTTTTGCAAGAATTGTATCCATTTGCAAAGCCACTAGATGGCAGCACTATTTCTTGCCATACAGTGCTCCAGACTCCTACCAAAGTTTCTCTTCAACAAAGAATATCATGGAAACAAAGACAATTTAATAATAGAAGTAAACTGTAAACTTTTTTTCAAATGTATGCTCTGTCAGAATCACAAAAAAACCCCAACAAGTTATGGGTTTCATATCTGTTTCAGTCTGCAGGTGTTTCGTCCTCAAGGGCAACACTTATACACTAAAGAAGTCCCCGCCATGTTGCATGCAAACTAGTGAAAAGCATCTAATTGGACAAAGCATTGTTTAATAAATATATACTAGTTCTTAGGCCCTAATGATCGAAACATTCACAATGTGACAAGGTGAAATATTCAAATTTGCTGACATCAGTGTTTGAAGGCAGTCTCGCCAAGAGGCGTTTTACTATAGATCTCAATGTGCGGTGATAAATTCAAAGCAGCATCGCCACCAACATTGAGGTGTAATGTAAATGATCCCTTTACAGTATTGTATGGCAGTACAATTCACACGTGTCAACAGAAGCTCAACCCCTTTTGTTACAATACAATAGGGGTTACTGCAGTTCAGTCAAAGAGCCAGGTCTTGAGGTCCTTTCTGAACTTAGTTAGGGAGGTAGCTTGTCTGAGGTGCAGTGGGAGAGTGTTCCATGTCTTGGCTGCCAGGTGAGAGAAGGATCTGCCTCCCGCTGTGGTCTTCCTGATGCGGGAAATGACTGCGAGGGCTTGGTCAGTCGATCGAAGCTGTCTGGTGGGGGTGTAGAAGGTGACACAGTGGTTGACGTATTCGGGACCGATGTTGTGGAGGGCCTTGAACGCGTGGGTGAGAAGCTTGAACGTGATCTTTTTGTTTATAGGTAGCTAGTGCAGGTCTTCCAGGTGTTTGGTGATGTGGCATTGGCGAGGGAGGTCGAGATTGAGGGGCCCATTTATCAAGCTCCGTAAGGAGCTTATGGGCCCGTTTTTCTGGTGAGTCTTCAGACAGGAATCACCGGAATTCAACCCGATCGAGTACGAGCGGGTTGATTGAAACCCCCTTGATTGAAACCCTCTTGTGAGCTGCTGGCGCAATGCTGAATACGGAGAGCGTATTGCTCTCCGCATTCAGCAAGGTCTTGCGGACCTGATCCACACTGTCGGATCAGGTCTGCAAGACCTTTAGTAAATAGGCCTCTGTGTCTATCCGAGGCATTCTGGATGCGCTAGAGTCTATTTTGGAGCTTGATCGTGGAGCCGGCGTAGAGTGCATTGCCGTAGTCCAGTTTTTTTTTAAATAAAACTAGATGGTGATTTCACAACAGTTAAGAAACGGAAATGCATATATTTTATTGCAGGATCATACCGGCAATATAAATGTCTGGAAGGTATAAAAAGCAACAACAAAAGCATTATGAAACATATCTTAAGAAAAAAATGATGCAAGGAAATTTTTCTTTTATGATTCAGACAGAGAGGCCTATTTAACAAATGTCTGTCGGACCTGATCCGACAGTGCGGATCAGGTCCGACAGACATCGCTGAATGTGGAGAGCAATACGCTCTCCGTATTCAGCATTGCACCAGCAGCTCACAGGAGCTGCTGGTGCAACGCCGCCCCCTGCAGACTTGCGGCCGCCAGCAGGGGGTGTAAATGAACCCGATTGTACTCGATCAGGGTTGAATTGCGTAGATTCCTGTCCGCCTCATCAGAGCAGGCAGACAGGGTTATGGAGCAGCGGTCTTTAGGCCTCTGTGTCTGTCCGAGGCATTCTGGATGCGCTGGAGTCTATTTTGGAGCTTAATGGTGGAGCCGGCGTAGAGTGCGTTGCCGTAGTCCAGTCGACTATTGACAAGGGCGTGGGTGACGGTCTTCCTGGTCTTGATTGTGATCCACTTGAAGATCCTTCTCAGTAGGTTTAGCATGTGGAAGCATGAAGCTAGATGTATTGCAATGTTTCATTTACCTGTATTGCGTTGTATAATGGTATAATATGTAATTAAAGTCTTGTCTTGATGGTAAAAATGGTGTATTTTTCCTTTGCCGTGTTTTTTTCTTTTTGTTAGGAATAAAATTTCTTGTTCTCACTATTAATATTTCATAGAAAACAGTAGCCGTCTGTTTATATTTATGTATTGCCAATATAAGTACTCACTGTTCTGAATGTGTTACACTAATAATAATAATAATAATATTGTGATCACACTGTAAAAAACGTGTTATTAATATAACATATTAGGCTAATGTTTGTGTCATTAGAACCTTTGTATCTTACTGGCCAATGACATTTGTGTTCCTATTTGTCATCACTGCTGGTGAAATCTGTACTTATGTAGACCATTTCTGTGTATCCTACCTGAGCAATTCTGCCTGTGTTTCTGCTGATAATTTTTTCAATGTATTAAATGAGTTGGATATAGCTTTGTCTATTGGCTGTTGGAGTTTAATCCTAACCATGATTGAGACAACTACTGGATGAGGGATTGGAAGGGGGATTTATATAATATATATAAATACTTTTCAATACATTTCTATCAAACATCATATGTAAATGTTAAACATTCTGCATTTTCCAAGGGTGATCCAATAGGTTTTAAGTATATGATTATTTTTTTATTCACTGTTATAGTGGTTGTATGGCATCTGGTAGTCTTTGCTGTTTAGTAAGACTAAGGTTGTAAAATAATAACACAGCTATTGAAAAAAATATTTTTGTTTGAGCAACTGACATAAAAATAAAACAAACATTTACTTAAAAAAGGAATATATATATATATATATATATATATATATATATATATATATATATACCCAACCTGTTTTTATGTGTAAGTGCAAATCAATTAAGCTACAATTCAGGACATTTAGTAGCAGCACGTTATTCTTTAAATGGTCATTAAAAGCAGCTTTATACTCTGATAATTAAACATTCACAGGAGATAAAAGTATATAATGTATCAGTAGTGGGCAAGAAAAACAAGTTACTGTTGATGTAACCATCAGAAGTGCTTTAATAGCTGATTAGTGTAATTTATCAAAGTGCCTTCTAATAGGATGTAATTTGCACAATTTTTCTTTTGCATGTAAATCTTAACAGAATTGCATCCAGTAAGCCTTTAGGCAGATTTTAGTTCAATTATGTTGGTATTGAAGGAAACATCTTAATTGCCTTTGAAGTCAAATATAGATCACTTGAATTGGGTGAAACTCTGATGAAAAGCTGTTCCCATCAAACCATTTGTAAGTAAACAAAGTGATTGATTTCTTTCTTTCTGTCTTTCTTTCTTTCTTTCTTTCTTTCTTTCTTTCTTTCTTTCTTTCTTTCTTTCTTTCTTTCTTTCTTTCTTTCTTTCTTTCTTTCTTTCTTTCTTTCTTTCTTTCTCTTTCTTTCTTTCTTTCTTTCTTTCTTTCTTTCTCTTTCTTTCTTTCTTTTATTCTTTCTTTCTTTCTTTCTTTCTGTCTCCTTCTTTCTTTCTGTCTCTCTCTATTTCTTTCTTTCTGTTTCTTTCTTTTTTTTCTCATGCTATCTCTCTTTCTTTCTTTTTCTCTTTCTGTCTCTCTTTCTTTCTTTCTCTTTCTTTTTTCTTTCTTTCTCATAGTTAAAAAAGATCAAAAAGTAAGGTAAGAACATTTGAGGCTTTCAAAGTGGGTGTTCCAATGCAAGTTTTGCAGAGCTTCATTTCTAAAGCATTCAATAAGTTACTTGCCAGCCACAAAGAGAGAAGCGCTCTACCAGGAACGAACAACAGCTCAGTGGCCTGTTCTATGGCGATTTACCACCCGGAAGCAGCCTCTTTTAGACCAGTGTGCTTTTCACAGAAGAAAACTTTCCTGAAGTATATCAGTCTGATCCCACCAAGTAAGGTCAGTCCAGCCCCGAAATACCAGGCAATTCTCCTCTGAACAAGGAACATGACAACCCCAGATGATCGTTTCGGCCTCCTATGGGCCTCGTCAGTGAGGTGCAGCCACATTCCTCTAAGCACACTGGGCAAGGAGTCCACGTCTGGTTTCCCCCATCACCCATAGGGAGTGCCTTGCCAGACACACCCTATTATAAAACCTGGAAATAATAATACAGATGTGCTTACTACCACTTTAACAAACTTCAGTACTAACAAAAAAATGTACTTACTGGTAACTGTTTTTCTAGACAGATGCTAAAATTTTTGGTTTGGTTGGGCTTCAGTTTTTTTAGTGGAATTCTTGTCTCTCCGATGAATTCATTGTGGCGGAATTTGTCTTCATCACATACAGAAATTCTAAAAAGAAAAAGAAGACAGGACTCAAACTCTTACCACTAGCTCATAAATAAGTACTTTATAGTATCCCAAACTCAACAAAATGTAAAGAAAGTTTAGAGGTTATATTAGATACTCAATGGGCTCTCTAAAATATGCTGCTACTGCAAAATCTGTGAGTTCTGTGAGGACCCTTGAGGAAATTCCTAATTTTAAGATCTTATTATGAGGTCTGCAGCATGCATCAATCACAGCTTAGGTCAGCTCCCACTATCCAATTATCCAATGGGAGCAAACACATGCAAAAACATTCCTTCAGCTGTATAGATATGATTTAACAAGCAGCAGAAGCTGCTGTCTCCGCCCAAAGTTTCCAGCTCACCACCTTTTATGTGGCAGACTGCAATCAGCCCGATGATTGACACCCCTGTGCAGGGGATGTTATTGCACAAGCATTTATTCTTAAATGCCGACAGTGCATTTAGCGATGTCGGGCGGACATGATTTGCTACAGCAAATCATGTCCACCCGGCATTTAATAAATCTACCCCAATGTGTTAAAGCTATGCATGTTAACAAAGTTTTGTTCTCTTTCAAGTCTAATTAAAATGTAATAAACTGGCAGTGAATATGTCAATATCGTTACTAAGTAATAGCAAATGAATAGTTTCAACTTAAAGGTACAGTCAAAATTATAATTTAATGATTCAGACCGGGCATGCACATTGAGTGAACCAATGAGAAGCTCCCAGTAGTGCAATGGGCTTCTTGAGCCTACCTTGGTGTTCTCAGATAACAGACAATAAAACAAATTTGATATAAAGAAGTAATGTGAAAGTTGTATGCCATATCTGAATCATTACATTTCGAGTTTATGTTCCCTTTAATGTCCTAATATATTATTATATCTAAGAGAAACTGCTCTATGAAAGGAAAGTGGGTATAACTATTGATATGTTGCAGGCTTGAATGAAATCAACATGAAAATAACTAAAGCCTTTCAATAAACCTAAAGGGACACTAAACCCATTTTTTTTTCTTTTGTGATTCAGATAGAGCATAAAATGTTAAGCAACTTTCTAATTTACTTCTATTATAATTTTTTCTTAGTTCTCTTGCTAACTTTATTTGAAAAAGAAGGCATCTAAGCTTTTGTTTTGGGTTCAGAACTCTGGATAGCACTTTTTTATTGGTGGATGAATTTATCCACTAATCAGCAAGAACAACCAAGGTTGTTCACCAAAAATGGGCCGGCATCTAAACTTACATTCTTGCATTTCAAATAACGATACCAAGAGAATGAAGAAAATTTGATATGAGCAAATTAGAAAGTTATCTAAAATTTTATGCTCTATCTGAATCACAAAAGAAAAAAATTGGGTTCAGTGTCCCTTTAAAGGGATACTAACCCACATTTTTTCTTTCACGATTCAGATAGAGCATGAAATTTTAAGCAACATTCTTATTTTATCTGATGAAATCCCTGTAGCCAATCCCTGGAGGAGGAGGAGAGGTAAAACATGTCATGAGGCTAATTACTTTTGAAAGAATGCTCTGAGTCTGTGGGAAACTGCACCTGTGTGTTGGGCTTCTGACTGCTGAGGCCTTTGCCGGCTGAAAGTTGTGGGAGCAGGTCCTGGAGGAAAATCCCCTATTTGTAAGGAGACCTGTGAGAACTATCTAAGCAGTAGAACATATGCATCAAGCACTTTCTACACTGGAGCAGCGACAAGTATCTGTATACTATTGAAGTCAGTATTGCTAACAAGGAATGCCTTTTTTCCTAAATTGTGATTTTAAAGCTACAGTATGCACACAATTTAAAAGTGGATAACTTGTGACAGTTTCATTGATCACACTACCTAGGTTATATTGGATCTGGATGTGGAAAGGAGAGGGTGTTGTACACACTAAGAGATTGATACAAAATACCCTCATAAAACAGAGGGAAAGTACACCATAGCGCTATAAAAGATATAGCTTAGAGGACATCATATGACAAAAAGATATTAGATATAAATATAAATTGGAACAAAGTAATATTTAATCTGAAACAAGTATGCAACATAAAAAAAAAAACTGGTAAAGTGTAGCATCCAATAAAAAACAGTTAAAAATAAATTATATACATTAGTTAAAATCGTACAGGTTAAAAGGATAGGAGATTGAAACTCCAGCAGGTGTAACCTAAACAGGTTTTTTGGCAAGATGCTGAAACAAAGAAGAAAATCCCAAATCAAAAGATACGCAAGAACCAAATTTAAGGTGTATAATTCTTACTTACAGGTTCTTTTCTTTCTTTAAAGTTGATAGTCCCATTAGCAATCAGGTATATCCGAAATGTCCATTGTGCTTGCTCATCCAGAGTCGCTCCTTGGTGGTTTTCTGATGATTTGAACAGCTAATGGTTCCGATCTGCACTGCACCTCTAGGACTACGGATGCCCGAATAGGACAATAACAGCAGGAATAAAGCAACGTGTTTCAGCCATGACTGGCCTTTTTCAAGTCATAGAGATGCAGTGCAGATCGGAACCATTAGCCGTTCAAACCGCCAAGGAGCAACTCTGGATGAGCAAGCACAACGGACATTTTGGATATACCTGATTGAAAACAGGACTATCAACTTTAAAGAAAGACAAGAACCTATGCTCGATATAAGTAAGAATTATACACCTTAAATTTGGTTCTTGCGTATCTTTTGATTTGGGATTTTCTCCTTTGTTCCAGCATCTTGCCAAAAAACTTGTTTAGGTTACACCTGCTGGAGTTTCAATTTCCTATCCTTACATGGTCTTTTAACCTGTACGATTTTAACTTATGTATGTCATTTATTTTTAACTGTTTTTATTGGATGCTATACTTTATCAGTTTTTGTTTTTATGTTGCATATTTGTTTCAGATTAAATATTACTTTGTTCCAATTTATATTTATACGTAATATCTTTTTGTCATATGATATCCTCTATCCGCTATGGTGTACTTTCCCTCTGTTTTATGAGGGTATTTTGTATCTATCTGCATTTTTAGAGGTTTTAGGGATTCTCTGTTCTCACTGTTAGCTTTGTGACATCTATCTCTGTGCTGATATCTTACTCTCATTTTACCTTCACACACTGAGAGATTGCATTTGCATCACCTTCATTCAATTATCATTTCATCAAGTGTGTTTAATTAAAATGGACTGTCAGTTACAGACAATCTGTATGAGAGAGCATTCTTTGGCACTTTAAGTGCTCTTATTTTGCCTGAACTTTAATTTAACCTGTTTATTTGACATTGAACTATACCTTTTGTGCCATATAGAATTAATAATACAAATTTCAAATCAAATTTTATCTTTTCAAATAAAGATACCAAAAGAACGAAGACAAATTGATACTGAGTACATTAAAAAGTTGCTTAAAATTGAATGCTCTATCTGCATTGTGAAAGAAAAAATTTGGGTTTAGTATCTCTTTAAAGAAGTCTAAGAAAAGTTATGTTTTACAGTTTTGCAAACTGGAGGATCTTTGATGTTGTAAATGAGTATCCTAAGGACATCCACCAAAATGAATGTTTGGTGTCTCTGTTAAAAAAACAAATAATACAAAAAAATGTAATTAAATAAAAAAATAAATATATATAATATATATATATATATATATATATATATATATATATATATATATATATATATATATACATATACACACACGATAGTCACGTTGATTGTCCAGAGATTTAGATATATCAAAATAACAAGAGTATTGCATAAAGAAATGATACTTTTTTTATTGGATTAACTATACATTTATAAGATGACAAGCTTTCAGAAGAATGCCTTCCCTTTTCAAATCTGAAGCAATACTGATCAAATTGATGGAATTTACAGATAATGGCCCCAAGTTATCAAGGTCTGTCGGACCTCGCTGAATACGGCGAGCAATATGCTCGCCATATTCAGCATTGCACCAGCAGCTCACAAGAGCTGCTGGTGCAACGCCGCCCCCTGCAGACTCCCGGCCAATAGGCCGCCAGCAGGGGGTGTCAATCAACCAGATCGTACTCGATCGGGTTGATTTCCAGTGATGTCTGTCCGCCTCAGAGCAGGCGGACAGGTTATGGAGCACCGGTCTTTGTGACCGCTGCTTCATAACTGCTGTTTCTGGCGAGCCTGCAGGCTCGCCAGAAACACGGGGCATCAAGCTCCATTTGGAGCTTGATAAATATGCCCCTATATCTTAAAACACAGGATGGCTAAAAGGAACAGAAATTGTTACAGAGATCTGAGTGCAGGGGGAGGAGGGGGTGTTGGAAAAATCATGAGGGGGGTTTAGGAGACAGAGGCAGACAGTATCCAGTGTAGGAGAACAGAGAAGTTAAATATACACTGTGTGCAGAATTATTAGGCAAATGAGTATTTTGACCACATCATCCTCTTTATGCATGTTGTCTTACTCCAAGCTGTATAGGCTCTAAAGCCTACTACCAATTAAGCATATTAGGTGATGTGCATCTCTGTAATGAGAAGGGGTGTGGTCTAATGACATCAACAACCTATATCAGGTGTGCATAATTATTAGGCAACTTCCTTTCCTTTGGCAAAATGGGTCAAAAGAAGGACTTGACAGGCTCAGAAAAGTCAAAAATAGTGAGATATCTTGCAGAGGGATGCAGCACTCTTAAAATTGCAAAGCTTCTGAAGCGTGATCATCGAACAATCAAGCGTTTCATTCAAAATAGTCAACAGGGTCGCAAGAAGCGTGTGGAAAAACCAAGGCGCAAAATAACTGCCCATGTACTGAGAAAAGTCAAGCGTGCAGCTGCCAAGATGCCACTTGCCACCAGTTTGGCCATATTTCAGAGCTGCAACATCACTGGAGTGCCCAAAAGCACAAGGTGTGCAATACTCAGTGACATGGCCAAGGTAAGAAAGGCTGAAAGACGACCACCACTGAACAAGACACACAAGCTGAAACGTCAAGACTGGGCCAAGAAATATCTCAAGACTGATTTTTCTAAGGTTTTATGGACTGATGAAATGAGAGTGAGTCTTGATGGGCCAGATGGATGGGCCGTGGCTGGATTGGTAAAGGGCAGAGAGCTCCAGTCCGACTCAGACGCCAGCAAGGTGGAGTACTGGTTTGGGCTGGTATCATCAAAGATGAGCTTGTGGGGCCTTTTCGGGTTGAGGATGGAGTCAAGCTCAACTCCCAGTCCTACTGCCAGTTTCTGGAAGACACCTTCTTCAAGCAGTGGTACAGGAAGAAGTCTGCATCCTTCAAGAAAAACATGATTTTCATGCAGGACAATGCTCCATCACACGCGTCCAAGTACTCCACAGCGTGGCTGGCAAGAAAGGGTATAAAAGAAGAAAATCTAATGACATGGCCTCCTTGTTCACCTGATCTGAACCCCATTGAGAACCTGTAGTCCATCATCAAATGTGAGATTTACAAGGAGGGAAAACAGTACACCTCTCTGAACAGTGTCTGGGAGGCTGTGGTTGCTGCTGCACGCAATGTTGATGGTGAACAGATCAAAACACTGACAGAATCCATGGATGGCAGGCTTTTGAGTGTCCTTGCAAAGAAAGGTGGCTACATTGGTCACTGATTTGTTTTTGTTTTGTTTTTGAATGTCAGAAATGTATATTTGTGAATGTTGAGATGTTATATTGGTTTCACTGGTAAAAATAAATAATTGAAATGGGTATATATTTGTTTTTTGTTAAGTTGCCTAATAATTATGCACAGTAATAGTCACCTGCACACACAGATATCCCCCTAAAATAGCTATAACTAAAAACAAACTAAAAACTACTTCCAAAACTATTCAACTTTGATATTAATGAGTTTTTTGGGTTCATTGAGAACATGGTTGTTGTTCAATAATAAAATTAATCCTCAAAAATACAACTTGCCTAATAATTCTGCACTCCCTGTATGGTTTTACATAGCGCATATACTGAAATAAAGTTATATATCAACATGAAATCAATATGTATACAGATGTGAAATTATGTATACAGTGGAAATATAAGATAGTCAAAAAAGGAGAAAGGGAAGAAAGAAAAAAAAGGGGAATAATAATAATGACAAAAGTGTGGACATACAATGTAATTGACTATATGAAAGTACATTACAAAAATGTGTTAAGAAACCAGAATCTATAAATGTATAGTTAGTCCAATAAAAAAATATCATTGTTCAATGCAATACTCTTGTTATTTTTATATATATATATCTATATATCACTTGCAATGATTTTGGAGAAACAGTAGAGTGCAATTTGTAACGTTAACAACACTTTAAAACTATTAAAACCTCACCTTTTACTACTGTATGCAAAATAAAAATTTAAAATGCTGCTTATTTTACCTTTGAGGGCCTATCTATCAAGCTCTGTATGGAGCTTGAGTGCCTGTGTTTGGCTCGCCAGAAACACCAGTCTAAAGACCGCTGCTGCATAACCTGTCCGCCTGTTCTGAGGAGGCGGACAGACATCACGCGCAATTCAACCCGATCGAATACGATCGGGTTGATTGACGCCCCCGTGCTAGCAGACGATTGGCCGCAAATCTGCAGGGGGCGGCGTTGCACCAGCAATTCACAAGAGCTGCTGGTGCAATGCTGAATGCGGAGAACGTATTGCTCTACACATTCAGCGAGGTCTATTGTATATGATCCGCAATGTCGGATCATGTCCGACAGGCCTTTCATAAATAGGCCCCTTGTTCTCAACTATAATATGTTTTTTTCAGTTAATTTAATGAGCCTCACACAGTAATGGTTGATAAAAGTTGCCAATCTTTCTTCTTTTTTTTCTCTGCAGACTGTAAAATCTATAAAACAGTTGAGTTTAGCTGATCAACGAGGTTAATTGTATTCACCACATGTAGGGCAGTATCTACCTGTGTTAATAATACCCCATCTATTGGCAGATTGGAGACTTGAAGCAAACAAAATCTAACTCACTGTGCAGCGGAACACATTTCATACAACAGCAAGATATATCTTTTGTATCCATTGTATTCCACAGTGCTATTTGGCGAATAGCAAATGTCTACAAACAGGTGCAATAAAATAGAATGAATTTACTCAGCTGGATCCTTTGTTATTTTAGAGAAACATAAAATGATGTTTGATGTAAGCAATCTAGGCTTTGGGGACTTTATTATAAAAGATAACTTTCAATAAATAATTAATCATGGACTGTAGTTTGAATTTATGATTGCCTTGAAGAATTGTTATTTGATTAAAAATGTAATTAAGCAAAGGCCAAAGTGAGCATCTGTACAAATGGGACATACATTCGAAACAAAACAAACAAGGACTATCCAAATAATATCCTGAAATAAAACAGTATTTTTATACAAAACATACAAACTGCATTTTCTACATTTTCTTATGTAAAACAATATAGGACAGGACATTTATCAAACTGCAAACATGGAAGTCCTACGTTGAATTTACTCACCACAGAGTAAACTATTTAAAGGAATAGAAAGATCAAAAATAAAATGGGCATGGTTGCATTTTCATTTTAAATATAAGATTTTTTGCAATATACTTTTATTAGCAAAAACACTTCTAGAAAAATGTATTGATGTTTTTCAGTGGCATACGCACATATCCAGTGACAGCCGTGCATCAGTATTCAAACACCACACCTTCTCAGAGAGCCAGCAGTGACTTGTATGGCACAAATTATGTCTTTAGAAGCAATACACACCATTATAAGTGCTCTTAGCAGGCATGGGGGTAGATTTATTAAATGTTGGACAGACATGATCCGCTGTAGCGGCATTTAACATTGCACAAGCATTTCTAGTGAAACGCTTGGGCAATGCCGCCCCCTGCACATTCGCGGCCAATTGCCCGCTAGCAGGGGGTGTCAATCATCCCGATCACATCTGATCGGGGTGATTGCGATCCGCAACCTCAGAAGTGGTGGAGAAGTTAAAGAGCAACGGTCTTACGACCACTGCTTCTTAACTTCTGTTTCCAGTGAGCTGGAAACTATGGGGGTAGATTGCAGCATCCGCTGCTTAATAAATCTACCCATTATATTTGAATGTTTGTGCACACTCCCTGACAGGATATGTGCCTATGCCGTAGAAAAACAGTAATAACTTCTACTAGAAGCAATTTTGCTGATGAAAGTATATTGCAAAGATGCTTATATTTCAAATTGAAATGCACCCATGCACAATTAATTTTTGACCTTTCGATCCCTTTATTATTACTAATTTCTTCCCCCATCAGTGCCATTGTCTGCCATTAGGTGTAAGACCACTCCTGACTTCAGGTGTGGTCAGGGTTTTTAATACGTATTAGCACTGCCTTTTTTTAATAAGAACCAATAAAACATACTTTTAATATTATCCTTTGTAATAAACGTCAAATTACTGATATACTCAGTGTATAGAAGCATACTTTTTTTGACATGCTCACTCACCGTGAGTTATGACTTCCTAGTAATAATTTTTAATAGACGTGCACGTGTGAAAAATTTGTTTTGTCTGAAATATTTATTTTGGATTTTTCCAAACTGTCAATCCGACCGAATTTCATCCATGTGGTCATTTGTTTCAGACAAGTATTGGATTTAAATTCATTACCATTATTTCCAATAAGAACAGCAAATATGGACAATTAATATTAACAAATATCTTACAATATGGAATTCTAACAATTAAAATAACCTATCTTGCAATGTTAATAGAACATACAGCACTCTTAATTTGAGTTAATGACTTGCTCACAGAGGCACATATATCACACAACTGCATGTTCCGATATCTCTTGTCAAAGTGGTTAAAATGTCTGAGCCTCCCCTAGTCTCCCACTTCCCTAAACTAGGTTAAGGCTTGATTGGACAAGCATGTAAGACTAAAATCCAGCCATTAGTGCCAGGCTAGCTGCCCCTAACATCAGTCATTAGTAATACTATGGCAGGATTAAACAGGGGACGATGAACCCATTAACGGTCAGTCCCCCAGTATATCATTACAAACAAAGGAGCTGATTAAACAAACAATATAACTCTATTTCCCCCTTCCTGTTCCTTGTTTGGTACCAAATCACTTGAACAATTTAAATCGATTTTGTTAAGTAAGCATTTATTTTTCGCCTGTTTCGTCCAATAATGTATTTAGCTGTTCGTTTATTGGAAGGCTCAGGGAATCAGCAAAATGTGTCAGTCCTATTTCAAAGCTTATGAAGTTGTCTCCCTTTTATTTTTCTTTAATTCTTCTCTTTTCTGGTGTTCATATGTTGAAACGAACTGTTGTATAGAATACGTTTTTAATTTGTTTCAATTAGTTTTTTTAGTAATGTTTTAAAAATGTTGCATAGTGAAACTCATTCTATGTGGTGAGAAATGACCATTTATGAGAAACTAGACCTAAAGCCCATGTACACAGGCAAAAATCCCCATCCTCTTGGATCCCCTCTCTGTCCCTCCTTCTCTTCCCTGCCGCTCTCAACATTTCAACATTTTTTCTGCAGTGCAGCGGTCTCACCCACTCCTGCCCCCATCCCGCTCACTCCCGACCCACCCCCTCTGCTGTCTGATCCTCACAGCCTTTTGAAGTCTTGTGCACAATAACTGACTGATCCTTCCTTACAGCAAGGTATGTTTGTCTCGTGCTGCAGTCTCTACTGCGCATGACTGCATCGGACAAACATACTTGGTCTTTTATAATATAGGATGATAGATCTAGCTCCATTAAAAATAACTGATCTTTCAACTCTTGGCTGTGATGAGGGTGGGTAGAAATCTTTACTAATTCCACAGTTTTTGAGTTGCTATGTTGCTGTGAGTTTTTTCAGGATAAATGTTATTTAATCCAGGCCTCTGACGTTTGCAGTTATAAAATACAGTTTAAAAGTACTTTAAATGAAGGCCTGAGTGTTGATTTTTTTCCGGTGAATGCTGCTCTGGTTAAGTCTCTAAGAAATGTTTTAGCCTAATTTAGAATGTTTTAAGATTTTGTTAGTGATAACCACAAACAGTGCAAGTGTGACTTTAAATCAAATATGAAAAATAAAAAATGCTATTTATAGATATTAGAGTCCTGGAGTGACTTTTTCTACGAATCCCCTTAGCTGTACAGGATATTATGTTCTCAACACATATACATATGTATATGTACCTATACATATGTAAATGTGTGCACTGTCCACGGAATACAGCCTCTCCAATTGGGATGAATGGAGCTTTAATTAATAAATTAAATGTGTGTTATTGAAACCTCTAGAATGTCTTCTATGGTCATTTTAGAGTGTTTTCAACAAGAGCAGTAGAGAAATAATTTAAAAATGCCCATAATGTTTACACGCCTGGTCTGGAGAAGGCAGCGCTAAAGGGTATATCTCTAGCGTACTTACCACACTTATCAAAACCAGGGGCAGCTAAATTGCTGACTGGGAATCTTCTGTACCAGGACCCTGTGAAAGCCTGGCACTTAGCTCATAAGTATCTAGGTAGAGTGAACCTGAGCTCCCCCTATCTGCCATTTAGTGGCAATGCGGACTTCCTGGCAGGTATGGACACGAAACCATTTCGTTCTTGGGAACAACTTGGACTGAGCAGCATTAGTTCGCTGATAGACCCGCTGATGAAGACTGTAAAATAATTTGCAACACTGCAGAGGGATTACAATATTCCACATGCCCACTTTTACGCATATCTACAGGTGCGCCATTATGTAAATAAAATAATTAGGGACGAACCGGCCTTCTGGGAAGGTTCACCATTTCGTCTTTCACAGGCTTTATTTAAAATGGGGAGATTCTCTTTGTCTGAGATCTACCAAACTCTCCTACAGAGACGAATGCCACATGCACACCTGAGCTCTGTGGAAGGTTGGCAGAGAGAGGGACTGCAGGACGTTACGTGGGATGAGGCTCGGAGGGGACTACAGAAAGTCAAAAAGGCTACCCTATCTGCGAACTTATGGGAAACTCAAATAAGGTTTATACACAAGGCGTATATGACCCCCAAGTGTCTAGCTAAATGGATACCGGACTGGCCCAATAAGTGTTCTAAATGCTCCGCGGAGTCACCTGGCCTGTTGCACTGTATATGGGAGTGTCCGAGAATTAGTCAGTTCTGGAGCAAATTACAATACTGGGTTAAGACAAAAATGGGTACCTCTTTTGAATTTACGCCTAGGGCAGTATTGTTTATGCATTGGGAGCAGCAGTACAGACAGATTGACTCAGAGTTGACCTTACTTATCTTATTGGCGAGAAAATGCATACTTAATCACTGGACGACTAACAGGGCACCTACAATGATATATTTCAAAAACATGCTAAGGACGCAATTATTCACTGAACAAATAGACGTTAGAGTAGATGTGGGTAGTCGATTAGGTTCATTTTTACGGAAATGGTTCAGATTGATTCTAACATTTGAATTAGAGATACAAAGGCAGGTCCTTCTACCCTTTCATAACTCTATTACTTTTCTGGAAGACTCTTTGAGAGGAGAGTGGAATCATCTCGCTTTTTAATCATCTTCTCTCCCCTCCCCTTTTTTTTTTTTTTCTCTCTCTCTCTCCTTTTGCTCTTTTGTTCTTCTCACCCTATCCGTTGCCGGTCCAGCAGGGTACCT